>NC_057794.1:437258587-437558587 GCF_018294505.1 Triticum aestivum
CTTTAGTTGTAAAAAATGTCAGGGCCGGATTGCTTCATGCCACACGTGTGGCACTTATCATTTGGTTATCTTTTTGCATTGTTTAGGTCGGTTTGTTCAAGTCATGTATCGCCTATATAATAGGCAGGCTTCGGCCATGTACATGTAAGGAGCAGCGCGCTCGCGCACAAAGGGCCGCCAGCATGAGGGGCTTGGGTCACTTGGAAGGGCCACTGGCGAGAGGACTGGATTGGCCGCCGGCTGTTGCAAGCAGCCTCTGATCCTGGAGGCATCTTGTGGGACTACACAGTAAACAGCAGCAGCGGAGGGCGGCGCGACCTTGAGGGAGACACGATGGCGGCAGCCAGCGCGCAGGTCGGGTTGGAGAGGCAGCGGCTGGTGCCTTGGTCTGGGAGAGAAGTGGCGGCCGGCTGGTGCACGCGCCCCGATAGCCGTCGAGCGTACAGGCCCGGTCTGAAGGGGGATGGAGAGATCGACAGTAAGAATCTACCTGGGTTGAATCAGGGTAGGATGTGAGACCAAAAAAACAGTCGGAGGGGAGAGATTACGATTGATCACTGAGACCGGGAAAAAAATCCGATCATCAGACGAGGTGCAGTGTAGAAGAGGTAATACCTAGACCATAGGCTCAAATACCATGTTATGGATGCAACTTATCTCTATTGCATAGCCCAAAGGACATATATCTATTACACAAGACTTGGCGTACAATGAAGAAAACATAGCCGACTCCTGGACCAATACCGATACTTCATAACAATAATAACATTCTAAGTTTCTAACTATAAATATTCATGTGGTTTGACTTTAATTTGACCATCTTTATTAGGATTCCTGTGTTTTTCTAATTCATGTGAACAAAACACCCAAGCCGACAGAATTCCATTTACCAATCCTCTGTTTTGCACATGCATTTCTATCCCATTCATGCGTTTTTAGAATCATGTGAACCAAAGGAGATATATAAGTTTGACAGGTATAGATCTGAGTAATCATGCTTACCGATAAGAAGAAAGTTTCCAGCACAGGACAAGCTTCGAGAAAGGAAATCAGAGATAAAAAATCAAAGCTTTCAAATTGACTGCTACAACAATAAATCTTCAAGTGCCTCAGCTGGAGGAATTTGGCAGCTGACGCTGGAGTATTGAAGGCCTGAAGAAACATATGCCAAGGTTTGTTATGTCTCAAAGTACAAGTATCATATACATGTAGCTAGTTAGCAATTTAAGTATGGAAGAAATAGATTACAACACAAACCTCTCTAGATGAGCACAAGACAAGTGTGTGAAGATTCGACGTGATGGAATGAAGCTTGGTCAGAGCATGGTGGAACATGCCAGCATAAAATGAACCATCCATAGTCATGATCTTCAGTTGAGACGGGTTGGTGATTGATATTTTCGTCGGCGGCCCACGGAACATAAACGTGGCTACCTTTGGAGCATAAATTTCTACCACCTGCAGCTTTTGGCATAGAAACACCCGCAGGATACAAAGCTGCTGCAGATGAGAAGGTATCTTCAAGAAAGTGATCTCATTGCACTGGGAAACTTCCAACTTTTCTAAAGAAATTGTACAGGAGAAGAAGCATCCTAGTTCCTCCTCAGTAATGAGAACAAGTTTCAGACATAGACTTTTCAAGTTTCTGAAGCAGTCAATTATAATTGTCGGACGAAAAGCACAAGCTGAGGGGGCGAGAGACTGAATTGAGCTTGCGGCACAAGATAAAACCGAACATGGAAAGTCGTACTTCGCACTTTGATCTTGAGGAAGGTCCACAGCAAGTTCTACGATTCCAGACTTAACAGCAGTTTCAAGCCAAATGCCAAGAAGGTTAGCCGTGATAACATTGCTGCATGAATGAACTTGGAGCTTAAGTATCTTCACCCCAATGCCAGAGTGGTTTTTGAGTATGTGGTAGATTCTGTCCACAATTTTCTTTGCTCTATCATATGGCGTGCCCTCTTGCATATTCAACCCCAATGTTTTCCAATTGAATGTAAGGTTAGGAAAGCATTTCCATGAGCGTAAAAATCTACGAGAGACACAGGCAGCACGAGCAGCATCTCGCAGTGGCACAAGGGAGTGTATGTGATGCAAGATATCCTGCAAAAACAACGAGTAGAAAGTTCAAAAAATCTAGTTTATACTTCAGTTGGATTAGACAATAGATAAACAATTAATTAATACATCTTATTAGCGCAAGTACTAGGCTCAGGATGAGACATGAAAGATGTACTATAACAGAGTTCCTTAAAACTGAAAGAGGTACAAGACAGAAAGCATAAATGCCCCCGAACAACCATCCGGTGCAATCTACACAGACAAACAAACAAACAGACAAAAGACCCACAGTAAAAAATACAGCTCGTTTAGCCTTCCTCGCTCTTCACCAAAAAAATGTTCTTAGTCCGTTTTACACGTTCCACTCTTACATAATTACCCAGGTAAATGAGATCTTCTACCATCAATTAGTGCATACTAAATAGATTGTCGGATAAACAGTTGGTTAAATCTTCCACATCATCTATCATACAATATTTTCAGTGGATGTTGGTGAAGTTGTTTCTGGAATTCCATATTTTGCAGATCCAGTGATTACCACCTAAGTAACCGCTACAGGGTAAGTTTCTAATGGTTTGAATGAACGTTTCTCATACACCCCATTAATTCTTGGTCCATTTCTAGAAATACTTGTATTTATACTGGCGAAATGTAGATATCAGTCAACAACTATATTTCAACAATTACATTTCATATGTGTCCTGTGCTTAAGGCAATGGCAAACTGTTAGATGCAAATAGATTATTTCAGAATCAGCACTTCATTTCATACCTCGGGAAATTTACCAAGCTCAATCACTTGTATAGTGTCTTTGGCAACCTCTGGATTGTCATGTTCTTGGCAAGGTGGACACTTCGTTGCAGCTAATGAAAGCCTCGGTCCATGATAATCTACAATAGGACGATATCAAGCAAGTGAGCAGATACCAAAGATGAGCGACTAAATTTCCTCAAATAACTCAAATTTTATGTCAAATACAACTAATAAAACACGGAATGGAAGTTCTTTCGCATGGAAAAAATATTTTGAAGGGCGTGTCTGCTCTCTTCTCTAATTCAAAATTAGAAGCTCTCGCCTCCTGCCGCTCCCCACCACTACCACCGCGGGTCACAGCTGGCCTGTTTTTCAAAGAAAGCAGTGCGGCTTTGGGCTGGTGCTGAAAAGTTCGCTCCAAATTGGTGGTGTGTTCGTCAAAGAAGTTTCAACTGATGGGGTCCAATGGTCGCAGATTGTGGAAGGAGCTATGGACTTGGAAGAGTGATGTGAAATGGAGTCTGTGTGCACCAGGCTTGGACTTGTGCGTGCCTTCCAGATCTGGCGGCAACCACAGAAATGATTGGCACAACCTAGCTGTGCCAAGGGGGCTTTGCAGCGCAGGTTAGTAAGACTGCTCACGTCATTACGCCTTCCGTGCTCCTACAGGGCCTGTTGGAGTTGCTATAGCCCAGAGATCAGGTCACACCAAATCTGGCCTACTCAATGGGGGCTGGAGGTTGTTATACCAGGGTGCTAAACAAAGTGTTCGTGAAAGCCTGGCGGTTACATGCTCGCTTAAAAAAAGATCATTTTTGGGCACACCAACAAAATAAATTTACACACAGGCAAACAAATTATATCTAGTGCACAACCCAATATTTTCACCAAAACAACCGTTTCATTTGTCTATAGATCTACACCAGACATGTGAAAGATGTTTAGTGTAAAGGACTCTTTTTCCTCTGAGATGTTGGTATTGGTAAGGACTAATTGAAGTGGCCTCGAATTCCAGTACTAACTGAATTGGTATTGGTCAGTGATTTCAATGGTAATGGTCGGATGGCTAATGAAACTGTAGAACAGAACCACAACCAAAAGTCCAAAACTGCTACCAAGTGTTGTTACCTTTTTTGGAATGCCGGAATTTGAGACAAGGCTCCCTAAACCATTCGGCAGTTCACTGGTGGAGAATGGCATGAGCCCGTGACCATGGGGGGCAAACACATGGCATGGGCTGTAGTGACATCTGGGATGGACACAGGGGCTGGAGTAGTTGCCGGCTGTGAGGAAGAAGGGGAAGTGGCAGCGTTGGAGGTGGTCGGCGAGGAACCTCCAGCGGCAGATGCAGCTCGTGGGGAATGAGAGCAGGAGGCGGTGGCTGTTGGGAGAACCCCCAGCAGGGGCAGTGATTGGCCAGGACTTGCGGTGTTCGTTGGAGACCGGCAAAGATGCTGGAAGTTCATACGTAAAGCTATAAGACTCGATTCCACCTAATATGGAGAAGGGAGGCTCTGATTTCGGAAGCCCTTGTTAGTTGCACTATGACTCTGCAGTAATGGGTCTCAATTCCAATGCGCAATTCCGAATACATCCAAGCAGCCGAAACGATCAGAACGACGACGGGGCAAACCCTAAACAGTCCTAAAAATCCAATTTTGAGCAAAAGATGACATCCGAGGCTTTAAGCAGGCCAGACGTCGGGGAAGGTGAGGAACAGGGTTGCAGAGGCACAAACTCGTTTTGGCTCGCTGCCGCCGGAGCCACACCGACCGGCACATGGCTTTTCTCTTCGGATTCCCAGCGCTGCTCATCATGGGCTTGAGAGGACGACGTGCGATGCGAAGGCGGCCGAGTAGACGAGATCATCTATGGAAGGCGGAAGTGTGGGATCAGATCGGCGGTGGTGCTCGACTGCTCTACAGGATGAGTTTGGGGGGCTGTCGTTCAGGACCCCTTAGGCCTCGTTTGGTACGAGCAGATCGACGGGGTTTCTAGAGGATTAACCTCGCGGGGCCAAGAAACCTCGCTAATCCTCCTCGGCCCATTTGTTTCACGGGGTTTGCACAGCCCAACCCCTTCGAGCCCCCTTCGATCCCCTCCTATCCACGCGTCTTGCAAGCCTCGAGGGCACCCGCAGGGAACGAGACAGGCGAGACACACCGAGGCATACCGTCGTCCCGCCGCCACCGAGAGTAGCTCCGCGGCCGGATCTTCATCGCCCCGCCGCCGCCAGGTCGTCGGCGTCCTCCTCCGCAGGTTCTTCTCGAGCGAATCCTCCCCTGTTCTCCACTTCTCCATCCCCTCCCCTGCAAACCCTAGGGCCATGGCCAGGGACACGGCTTCTTCCTCCTCCCATGGAGTGAAGAACTTTCCAGCCCATGGTCTACTGTTCTTGTCCAGCTCGGTTTGGAAGGCCCGTTCGCTACTACTCCTTCCGTCCGGAAAAAGTTGTCTCCGCCGAAGTTTTACGAAAAACCCCTTCCCTTTCTTCCGACAAGCCACGCAGCCCATCGCGCCTGCTCCGTCGCCTCGCCACGCGCCGGCGGCCTGCTCCGCTGCCTTGCCGCCTACTCTGCCGCCTCTCCGCCTGCTCCGTCGCCTCGCCACGCGCCGGCCGCCTCCTCCCCTCGTCTCGCCGCTTCTCTTCCTTCGCACCAGGAGATCCAGAGGGAAGGATCCCCTTTTCTGCAAAGCCCGCGACTTCCCGACTCCGGCGGCGGTGCTCATGTCCTGGAGGGAGTTGGGGCTTGATCTGGAGGCATGGAAGATCCTCGAGCTCCTCGTCCTCGAGCTCCTCATCCACCAGTTCCTCCTCCAGACCCCGAGCGGCTGCTGCGGAATTCGACGGCGTGGGGGAAGACGACCACGGCATGGGGAAGATGAAGACTTGCTCCAGCCACATGCCACTGCCCCGTGCTCGTCTTGCCGCTGCCATTTCCCTCCTCGAGCTGGCGGACTGATGATGGAGGACCCGCCCTCTTCGCTGCACCGGCGCCGTTGCTGCCGCATCTGCTCTGCTCCTGCTGCCCGCTCGCCCACGGTAGCGCAGGTCCGTCTTCTAGCTGCTGATTTCTGTCTAGTGAAGCAAGCAGCTGAGCTGGTTTTGTTCTTGTCCTCTTGGACTGTGCAGCGATTGGAGGAGGACTTGGTGCAGAGGAATGGAGTACGAGTACGGATGCTGCTTCCGTTAATCTCAGGTGAGCTTGCTAGACGAGTATAGATGCGCCCTTGATGATTTTAAAACTACTGTTAGCCATGGAATTCCAGAGAGCAACCACACATTGAAACAACATTGGGCATACAATATGCTTTGATCTCCAATGTTCAACTACTATTAGCTTGAGATGAACATACAGTATGCTTGACTGTATAACTGCAAATTTGCCTGAACATATGCTTGAGATGAACATGCCACTGTCCAGTAAGATAAGATAAAACCATGACAGTTTTGACTAGGAAGCATGACAATCTCAAACTAATTGAGTAAAAATTCAGTAAACTTGTGTGTCTAGGAATCAAAACCTGAACATCAACTTGACAGATCAAAAGTTCAAAACCTGACAGATCAAAACTAATTGAGTAAAAATTCAGTAAACTTGATAGATCAAAACCTGACAGAAATTGACAGGTTTTGGAAGAAAATGACAGGTTCTGAACATCAACTTGACTGAACAAAGATCTTGACTGAATAATACAGTTAATTCTGATTGTTAACATCAGAATAAGACAGTTAACAGCAGAGTAATGGAGTGAGAAATCTTACTGTAAATTCAGTTACTGTAGTTACCGAAACTTCAAAAGTTAACTGAAATTTTTGTCGACTTGGATTCAGCTACTGCACATGATCACTATTGAACATGATCATATTCTGATTGTACTTGTGTTCAAAAGTTGACTGAAATTTTTGTGAAGTTTTAAACAAAATTATTACTATTGCATCTAGGAATCATTGTTCTGCTGCTATATGTAGTGGTGCTGCTATATGACCATGCTGGAATATGCATTTACATAGACTGACTAATGGCTCAACATATTCTTGACTTTGTTACATATCTTACTGATTCTTCTTGACAGTGTAAATTCAGACAGCAACAGTAACAGTTAACTGAACTTCTTTGGAGTGCATTTATCACTCCAGAAAACTTTCAACAAAACATTCTTGCTCAAAGTTAATTGTGATCCTTTCCCCTGTAGTTGGGCTAGTTACAGGTTACACATAGGCCTGTCATCCAGTTGGAGTTGAGTTGCTAGATGCAAAATAGACTTTTGACGGCTCTGATTTATGTTAGCCAAATGAGGTACTGTTAATTTTGGATTCACCCAAGGATGGTACTAGCATGGTTTTGCATCAGAGCATCTGAATAATTACAAGAGTTACACTGCATGATTTTGCATCGGAGCAAATGATTTTGCATCATTCTGAAATTCAATTTGAATCAGAGCATCAGAATGATTTTGCATCAGAGCTTCAGACTAAGTGTTCAGAATTTTCCAGCAAACTTTACTCAATTTGAATTCCAATTTCACTTTCAAGTTCAGTACGTATCTCTGCATTGTCTGTTTGTACACTTAGCTACACTCAATGCTTAAGCTACAGTCTCTACATTTATCTGTTTGTACACTGAATCAAATTAGATATTCTCTGCATTTGTCTGTTTGTACACTGAATCAAGTTACCATCAAATTTCTCTTACTCCATCAAATTACTCTTGGCTGTAGCTCTCAGACAAAATTAAGCGAATCAGAATTACTCTTGCAAATAAACTTCTCAGACAAGATTAAGCGAATCAGGTCAGGTTGTGCTTCTTCCTGGGTGTACACTGATTATTCCTGATCCACTCAATTCAGTGCTCAAATGATCTGAGTTTAACAAGCATCAATTGAACACACTGCTCAATTTCCTCATCCATTGCTCAATTTCACTTGAATGATACACTTTGCAGCAGAGGCAGCAAAGGAGGCGGGAGGAAGTCATGGAGTAGTACCAGCAGAGGCAGAAGAGGAGGCGGGAAGAAGTCGAGGCCAATCGATTAGAAGCAGAGGCAACAACAGAGGTGGGAGGCGGCACTCGTCCTGCGAGCAGGTGGGTGGCGGCGGCCAGAGGAAGCGCACCGGCCAGAGCAAGCGCACCAGCGGGAGCTCGGGGCGCGACTCCTGTACGCCGTCTTTTCAACGGGTGGCGTCACCTGTGCCGCACTGAGGAGAGATGGAGGCCGGCGCCGGCATAGGAGATGGAAGCCGGCAGTGGGGGCTTCGGCGAGGCGGCGGAGGCCGTACACATTATGCAGGGGTGATGCAGGTGAGCGGCGGCGACGCAGGTGGGCGGAGGCGGCGCAGGTGGGCGGAGGCGGCGCAGGTGCGGAGGCGGCGCAGGTGGGCGGCGATGCTAGCCCTGCGAGCTGGGCCGGCACTAGCGCGCGAGGCCTGACGGCGGCTCCGCTTGGGAAAGATTTCGACGGTGCCGACTGGGAAGAAGGAAGGTGGAGGCGGGGTGATTTGCACGAGAATTAAATCTCTGAGGGGGGTTTTTTGCAAAAAAAAAGTTGAACTACGGCTGGACAACTTTTTCCGGACGGAGGGAGTAGATGCTGCGATTCTTCGGTTTGGAGCAGATTTAGATGATAGAACTGCTTTACTAAATTTTTGAATGGTTGCCAATGCTTCGTTGGCACATTGGTTGAAAGAACAAAACTGTGAATGATGGTGTTGGATGAGTGATGATCTGACTGTTTGTTTTTCTGCTCTTCTGAACCAAACAGTGCCATGGGACTGGCCATTTGTAATGATGTTAGGCTTCAGGTCTCTCAAACTTCTTTGGTTGACTGAAATAGTTCAGAAGGCAGTGTTCCGTAGGTTGCATTATGTGCATTTTCATTGTAGAAGCTAGCCTCACAGTAGACCTTATACAAGTTAGTGTTAATGGTACAGTAGTGAATTTAAACTAGCTTTTGATCACCTGGATAAGTCAAGGAGAGGTGGGCATTTGAATATGTGCCAACTATTCTGTTTCATGTCTTTTTTTTAATGGCAAAACTAACTTTCTTTACTTGCTATAGCTCACAATCCCTGCCAACCAAACAAGTTTTTCATATGAAGGGGATTTGTGGCCGGAGAGGTTTGAGGGTTTCAAGAGGTTTCAAGGGGATTGGATGGAAGGAAGGGATTCACCAAATCCTCTGAAATCCCCCCCTCCCCAATCCACTTCTACCAAACAAAGCCTTAGAATTTCCAATGAGCGAGGTCAAGCCTCCCAATTTATTAATGGGGTTGTATGCGATTTGGCCAAAATCTGTCTTCAAAGGGGCTTCTCAATTGCGAGAAAGGGTGTCCGCCAAACGGACCGCAACTCTCAGGGCCTGCATCAAAACGCAGGCAACTTAAACCGGTCAACCAAAAAGACAAAAGATTTGTCCGCCTTTTATTTGTTTGGATTGGATGATTATGTCCATGTCCGTCCTTCACCTATCCCAAAACACAATGGGGACACTCATTTAGAGCGTGTTCGGAGACCCTCCGCTCAGCGAGGCCGTTTCCGGAGCAGGCGAAGTTTCAGTTAAAAATCACGGAGCGCGCATGTAGGTACTTCATAGATTCTGAAATTTCAGGGAGCAGGTGGATTGCCGAACAGGTAAATCTGCATTGTCTGTTTTTTTCAATGATCAAGTTTTGACATATTTTTATCAAACATAGCAAATATATATTTAGCAAAATAAATATCGCACTTTTTACATAGTACCATATGCCAGACAGCATACGGCATTGCACCAAAAGAATTGAACGAGCCCTGCACGTGCTTAAGCTTTATAGTTCATGAAAAACAAACAAATATAAGATGATTACGCATCTCAGTTGATCATGAACTTTTGCTTCCTTTCAAACCAAGTCTTTTTTAGTCATATTGCTTACGCCGGCCCCATAATCTCCACTTTCTTGGAGAATGTTCGCACACGAACACGTCATCATGTACCCTCGACGACGGGGTGATGCACCGCAGCGCACGTCGAAGGAGACCCGGCCTGAAGCGCGGTACACAAGCAATCCGGCGGGTAATTTTATAGACCCGAAACCCCACACGCCCGGAAGGGACCCCGTCGGGTGCGCGACGGCTATGGGCTGCCCTAGGTCGGTCTGACCGCCCCTAGGGCCTCGAGGTTCGCCACCCTGCAATGAAGAAGAACGAACGAAGAACGAGGAAGAAGAATAACAAAAGGAGAGGATAAAAGTAAAGGTAAAAAGTGGTAGATGAATTGATCGATTGTGTGTTGTTCAATCGGCCGTCATCCTTTAGGTATATAAGAGGCGGATGGACTTCCCGTACAAGAAAAGAACTCTAAGTCACGTCCAAATCTTTCCAAAATTAACCGAACTCGGATTTAGATAAGTTTGGAACATTAGTTCGGTTTTTAGGTCCCACATGCCACAAACAACCTCAGATGAAGATGAGCCCAAAAGCAGATTTGACCGTTTCAATGAGACGAACAACTTTCGAACATTTTTCGATTCAAGACCATATTCACGGCTGAATCGCTCGTGCAAAATAGACTGTTACTCGCGCTACCCATCAGACACCGTGTCTGATGGGGCGCGCCACTTTTGCCCCGTGACAGGACTATAACTTTTACATACGATCTTAGATTGATATGATTTTTATATCAAAATCGATCGTTTCGACGAGATAAACACAATTCATGTAGACCAGTTTTCCATATGAGGCCGTCTCGGGGGGCGTCAGCCGAACAGTGTTCTGGACACAAAATCTCAGTATTTCAAACACAACTTCGGCCTTAAAAATGAGATCGGATGGCTATGGCCCAAATATCAAAGTTTCTCTTTTTGACGATACAAAACTCTCTCACTTTGAGCACTTTTTCATTTGAGGCCTTATTAATTATGTTTTTGACTATGCCAAAATCTGGTGTCAACACATGCCCCCCTGTTTTTCGGTAAAACTTGTGTGCCGAAAAATAACTTGCATGAAGTTTGTTCTAAGCGCGACGTCAACACTCCATTAGCCATTTTGTACGTGCTTACGACGTATATATCGGTCATTCAGATTAGCAACATAAGTGAAGCTAATCGAACATATAATGATTTGGTAATACCCTTTCATGATGTAAGAAATTATATTGCATCCATGGATTAAAATAAGCCCATTGAGGGTAACCAATCATACCTGATGATGAATTCTATAGCATAGGCATCAACAACATACTTGAGGAATATGGGTAATGTGTGGACCGAAGATGTTGAAACCTTCGGCTTGGTCCTTCATAGTTTTCACCCTTTTCCTTCTTCACCTTTGCCGCACTTTCTTGTAATGGAAGCTTGCACATAATTCTTATTTTGAGTACTTCCTTTGGGAAACCATGCCATGTTCCTTTCTTCAAGTTCTTGTGCACTAAGTTTTTGCAATTTCTTCTTTTGCCAATATGATAAGCCGAGTGAGCACCCCGGCTGTGATTTTGTTTGAAGCAATGGCAATTCTTGTTTTACCTTGTGCACTCTTGACTTCTTCTCTTCAGATTTGGCACTTCATTGACTTGTCTCATTTCCTTTAGTAGCCAATGTCAACATTTTAATTGGCTCTTTTTCATTTGAGATCGAATCTAAAGTAGCACTCTTACGACCATCTTTTTTAACACGGTAAACTTGCTTGACCACCTCTTTATCATTCCTTGAGCTCCGGACCGGTTCCTTATGATTGAAACGGTCTTTGACATGTGCTTGTTCAAATATTGATCTTTTTGGAGCTGCATAATGTTTGTGAGATGGTCTAAAATAAGATGAAGAATGCGCCCTTGTATCATACATGTCCCACGATGGATATGGATTTACATGATCATAGGAAGGTACCCATGGCATTGGCATTGACGGCACAAAATATGGATACGAATATACTGCATTAAAATTCTTATTTTGCCAATACCGATCCTCGGGTTTGCGCCTAGGTGGTGGTCTTGATGCTCTTGAATTACTTGGCCGATAAACATAGTTCTCCTCGCTTATCTTATGATATTTTTCCAATAGTTGCGCGAAAGTGACTTTCGCATTTTTACCTTTGTGCTTACCTCGGCCTTTGCTTTCTTTGGTTGTGCTTGCACCGATCTTTCGATTTTCTTGTTGCCCCCCAGTACTTGGCGTCTTTCGCACAACCTCGATGGAATTTTCACCCTCAAGAACATTATCATTGTGCTCTTGAACAACTTCCTTACTTGAAAGCTTGATCCCATTATCCACAGTTTTTACCTTCTCATGTTGAAATGGATCGGCTTGAAGCAGCCGATGCAAAAATCGTTTGCCATCAGGACCAATCAGAATAGACTGGTCATCTTTTGGTGTCTCAACAAATTTCAATCGTCCTCTATCAATGGCCGATTTGACTATTTGATGAAACATGTTGCAATCTGAAGGGAATATGCCCTAGAGGCAATAATAAAGTTATTGTTTATTTCCTTATTTCATGATAAATGTTTATTATTCATGCTAGAATTGTATTAACCGGAAACATAATACATGTGTGAATACATAGACAAACATAGTGTCACTAGTATGCCTCTACTTGACTAGCTCGTTAATCAAAGATGGTTAAGTTTCCTAACCATAGACATGAGTTGTCATTTGATTAACGGGATCACATCATTAGGAGAATGATGTGATTGACTTGACCCATTCCGTTAGCTTAGCACTTGATCGTTTAGTATGTTGCTATTGTTTTCCTCATGACTTATACATGTTCCTATGACTATGAGATTATGCAACTCCCGTTTACCGGAGGAACACTTTGTGTGCTACCAAATGTCACAACGTAACTGGGTGATTATAAAGGTGCTCTACAGGTGTCTCCGAAGGTACTTGTTGAGTTGGCGTATTTTGAGATTAGGATTTGTCACTCCGATTTTCGGAGAAGTATATCTGGGCCCTCTCAGTAATGCACATCACTATAAGCCTTGCAAGCAATGTGACTAATGAGTTAGTTGTGGGATGATGCATTACGGAACAAGTAAAGAGACTTGCCAGTAACGAGATTGAATTAGGTATTAAGATACCGACGATCGAATCTCGGGCAGGTAACATATCGATGATAAAGGGAACAACGCATGTTGTTATGCGGTTTGACCGATAAAGATCTTTGTAGAATATGTGGGAGCCAATATGAGCATCCAGGTTCTGCTATTGGTTATTGACCGGAGACGTGTCTCGGTCATGTCTACGTAGTTCTCAAACCCGTAGGGTCCGCACGCTTAACATTCGGTGACGATTTGTATTATGAGTTTATGTGATTTGATGTACTGACGGTAGTTCGGAGTCCCGGATGAGATTGGGGACATGACGAGGAGTCTCAAAATGGTCGAGACGTAAAGATCGATATATTGGACGACTATATTCAGACATCGGAAAGGTTCCGAGTGGTTCGGGTATTTTTTCGGAGTACCCCCTCCTCCACTCCTTTATATACGTGGCCAGGGGGCACCCCATAGATACACAACAATTGATCTCTTGATCTCTTAGCCGTGTGCGGTGCCCCCCATCCACCATATTCCACCTCGATCATATCATAGTGGTGCTTAGGCGAAGCGCTGCATCGGTAGCAACATCATCACTGTCATCACGCCGTCGTGCTGACGGAACTCTCCCGTGAAGCTCTGTTGGATCGGAGTTCGCGGGACGTCATCGAGCTGAACGTGTGCTGAACTCGGAGGTGCTGTACGTTCGGTACTTGAATCGGCCGGATCGTGAAGATGTACGACTACATCAACCGCATTGTGCTAACGCTTCCGCTTTTGGTCTACGAGGGTACGTGGACACACTCTCCCCTCTCGTTACTATGCATCACCATGATCCTGTGTGTGCGTAGGAATTTTTTTGAAATTACTACGTTCCCCAACAGTGGCATCAGAGCCTGGTTTTATGCGTACATGTTATATGCACGAGTAGAACACAAGTGAGTTGTGGGCGATACAAGTCATACTGCTTACCAGCATGTCACACTTTGGTTCGGCGGTATTGTTGGATGAAGCGGCCCGGACCGACATTACGCGTACGCTTACGCGAGACTCGTTATATGAAAGTGCAACTATCCCTGGGTGGTTTTGGTAATTCCTAACAACATATAGCTCATTGAGCTAACATTATTCCAAGAGTAATATTTCAGGAAAAGCTCAATGGATGGCATGGCATGGATGAGGAAAGTGGATCCCTCAAAATTATAAGGACAAAAGATTGGCTCAAGCTTCAAGATCAAGACTCTACATTTTATATTTTAGTGATCCAAGATCACATTGAGTCTATAGGAAAAGCCAATATTATCAAGGAGGGATGAGGTGTTGCTTAATGAGCCTCTTGCTTCATGTGCTTAGTGATATGCTCCAAAACCCTCAACTATCTTCCCACATCCACATATGACCTAAACCAAAAGTCAAACTCGGCCCCACCGATTCTTTCTATCCGGCGCCACCGAGTTTCAAATGTTATAGCCACTGCCACAAACCCTAGCAATTTGGTTTCACCAATAGGGATCTCGGTCTCACCGAGATGGGATTGCAATTTCTCTGTTTCCCTTCGTAACATTTTGGTCTAACCGAAGTGAGCGATCGGTCCCACCGAGATTGCAATGTAAACTCTCTGTTTCCCTTTTGTAACATTTCGGTCTCACCGAGATGAGCGAATCGGTCCCACCGAGTTTACCTGACCAACTCTCTGGTTAGCTTATTACCAAAATCGGTCCCACCGAGTTTGTGTAATCGGTCACACCGAGATTATGTTATGCCCAAACCCTAACCATATCGGTCCTACCGAGTTGCATCTCAGTCCCACCGAAAATCCTAACGGTCACTAGGTTTGCTGAATCGGTCTGACCGAGTTTAACGATTCGGTCCCATCGAGTTTGGCAGATTGTGTGTAACGGTTAGATTTTGTGTGGAGGCTATATATACCCCTCCACCCACTCTTCATTCATGGAGAGAGCCATCAGAACATGCCTACACTTCCAATACACATTTTCTGAGAGAGTCCACCTACACTTGTGTTGAGCTCAAGATATTCCATTCCAACCATATGAATCTTGATCTCTAGCCTTCCCCAAGTTGCTTTCCACTCAAATCTTCTTTCCACCAAATCCAAATTCTGTGAGAGAGAGTTGAGTGTTGGGGAGACTATCATTTGAAGCACAAGAGCAAGGAGTTCATCATCAACACACCATTTGTTACTTCTTGGAGAGTGGTGTCTCCTAGATTGGCTAGGTGTCACTTGGGAGCCTCCGACAAGATTGTGGAGTTGAACCAAGGAGTTTGTAAGGGCAAGGAGATCGCCTACTTAGTGAAGATCTACCGCTAGTGAGGCAAGTCCTTCGTGGGCGACGGCCGTGATGGAATAGACAAGGTTGCTTCTTCGTGGACCCTTCGTGGGTGGAGCCCTCCGTGGACTCACGCAACTGTTACCCTCCGTGGGTTGAAGTCTCCATCAACGTGGATGTACAATAGCACCACCTATCGGAACCACGCCAAAAACATCCGTGTCTCCAATTGCGTTTGAATCCTCCAAACCCTTCCCTTTACATTCTTGCAAGTTGCATGCTTTACTTTCCGCTGCTCATATACTCTTTTGCATGCTTGCTTGAATTGTGTGGAGATTGCTTAACTTGTGCTAAGATAGCTAAAATCTGCCAAGAACTAAAATTGGGAAAAGGCTAGATTTTTATTTGCTCAAGTAGTCTAATCACCCCCCATCTAGACATACTTCCGATCCTACAAGTGGTATCAGAGCTTTGGTCTCCATTTGCTTTGATTTCCATAGCTTTTGGTGGTCATAGCCTTGGTTTCACAACCTAGGAGAGTATGGCGTCTAGCGAGGGAAATTATCACCGTAGAGGTCCTTACTTTGATGGTACTAATTTTGCTAGTTGGAAGCATAAGATGAAAATGCATATTCTTGGACATAACCCCGCCATTTGGGCTATTGTGTGTATTGGGTTGCAAGGTGACTTCTTTGATGGGAAAGAACCAAACTGTGAAGCTACCGCGGAAGAGTTGAAGATGCTGCAATACAACGCTCAAGCTTGTGATATCCTCTTCAATGGATTGTGCCCTGAAGAATTCAACAAAATCAGCCGTCTTGAGAATGCAAAGGAAATTTGGGATACTTTGATTGATATGCACGAAGGTACCGACTCCGTCAAGGAATCCAAATTGGATGTGCTTCAAAGTCAACTTGACAAGTTCAAAATGAAGGATGGTGAAGGTGTCGTTGAAATGTACTCTAGGCTTGCTCTTATCACAAATGAGATTGCCGGCTTAGGAAGTGAAGAGATGACCGATAGATTCATCATCAAGAAGATCCTAAGAGCCTTGGATGGAAAATATGATACCGTGTGCACATTGATCCAAATGATGCCCAATTACAAAGATCTCAAGCCAACGGAAGTCATTGGAAGAATTGTTGCTCATGAGATGTCACTCAAAGATAAAGAGGAACTTCACAACAAATCAAGTGGTGCTTACAAAGCCTCATGTGAAGCCCCCACATCATCAAGTGAGAAGCAAACCTTCAATGAAGAATTGAGCTTAATGGTGAAGAACTTCAACAAGTTCTACAAGAGTAGAAGCAAAGATAGAAGCTCCAAGTCAAGGTCCTACAATGACAAAAGATCTTCTAGTCGAGAGCAAAACTGCTACAATTATGGGAGGCCCGACACTATTCCAATGAGTGTACGGCTCCCTACAAGAGAAGAGAAGACTCTCCCAAGAGAAGAAGTAGAAGAGAAGAATCACCATCTAGAGAAAGAAGGAGTAGAGATGATCGTTATGAACGAAGACATTCACGGAGAAGCAAGGATTTGGAAAGAAAGGACAAGTCATCAAGGAGATACACAAAACGAAGACATCAAGCTCATGTTGGTGAATGGGTATCCGGCTCCGACTCCGACAACCACTCCGAGAGAAGCTATCACTCTGATTCCGAATATACTCAAGATGAAGGTGTTGCCGGTCTAGCACTTGTGTCAACCAACTCCTACGACATATTTGACTCACCAAATGAAGGAGTTGGAACATGCTTCATGGCTAAAGGCCCAAAGGTATCACATCCCGAGTATGTTGATTTCAATAGTGATGAAGATGACTTGTTAGGTGATGATGATTTACTTGTTGACAACTCTAGTGATGAATACTATGATGAAACGTCAATTAATCATGCTAATCAAGATAAAACGAATGACAATGATAAGGGGAAGATTGAGTCTCTAACTAAAGAACTAAACACTCTTAAGTTAGCTCATAAAACTATCTTAGGAGATCATCGAGAACTTTCAAGGACACATGAGAAATTACGCTTTGAAAAGCTCAACCTTGAGCAAGAGCATGAGTTCTTAAAAGCAATCAATGATGATCTTCGTAATAAAAGTTCTTCTTACATTGCCAAGCGTTTACTCTTATCCACTTACATGCCTCAAGTCAAGTCTAGTAACAAGAACAAGAAAGATTCTTCCTCTAATAGTAACAATGATCATGTTAAATCCAATATTGTTGCTTCTAGTAGTTCTCTTGATTCCACTAATGATTCTCTTAGCCAAGTTACACTTGAGCAAGAAAATATCCTATTGAAGGGAATTATAGAGAAAGGATTTACAAGAGCCTTGCTGGAAGTAAGCAATTCGAGGAAATTGTACGCAAGCAAGGAAGGCACCGGAAGAATCAAGGTGTTGGTTTTGAACGAAAGTTCAATGCCAATGGAGTTGAGTGGGAAGAAGATCAATACCCCAAGACAAAGTTTGTTCCTCAACAAGAGAAGTATGATCCCACTTCTTTCAAAGGGACACAAGCTCAAGATGATCTTCCACCATAAGACTACAAGCAAAAAAGGCAAGGACAAGCTTCAAGAGGAAATTGATGCATTTGAAGAAGCTCCTAAGACCTTAGTCAAGTGGAATCCCAAGACTACTTCAAGTTCCACTTCATTAAGTACAACTACAACTCCGAGGATTCCCATCAAAACGGTGTGGATCCAAAATAAGAAGAACTAGAGAGTTCTTGAGGGTGACTCCGCCAACATACTTCACTCTTATCATCTTGGCAAGAACAAGTGTAATCAACTTCCACATCTTTCACTAGTTCAAGGAGTCACAAACCCTCTTGTTGGTAAGACAAGGGACAAGGTAACCTAAAAGCTTACATAGACATCATCTTGTGTGTGTATCACTCTATGTCTATGTATATCCTTGTTTGTTCCTTGTGGGACTAACCCATGTAGGTATTGAAAGTGCAACTCACTCCAATGGATAGCTCCAAATGATCTACATCAACATTGAGCATCCACATCTTCAACATCTACATGAAGTCATCATCGACAAAACCCAAGGTTAGTTCATCCCTCTTAGGGGGGATATCACATCTAGGGGGAGCTTTACTCTAAGACTTGAGCTAAAGCAACTCTAGTGGTGTGAACAGAACAATGCTTTATGTAAAAGTGGTAACCCCATTTGTGCTTAAACGATGAGTATGACCTATGATCAAATGTTCTCATTTGACTCCTAAGTCAATATACTCATATATAGATGACCTAGTCATCGCCAATTGCTTGATAGATGCTAGAATTGGTTGTGCATGCTTTGCCACATATTTCAATTGCCATTTTATTGTGTGAGCATGTTGATTGCATATTTTACTCATTCGAGGACATCCACTTGTTGTTTTGATTGATTGGTTTTCTTTTCATTTGCCAAGTGGATGGACAAGAATGCCTAAGAACCTTCTCTAGCTATCTATGTTTTTCTCGTCTCAAACTCTATTCATGCTACATCACAAAATTTGATCAAGTCAGATTCAAACCACTCTGTGTGAGGAGCACTCGGAGTTCCCGATTTGTCATAGACTTAAACTTCCAAAACTTCTTTGTGCTTTTTGGTCTGACTGATTCCTCCATTTCGGTCATACCGAGATCACTAAGTCGATCTAGGTTTTCACCTCGGTGCAACCGATTTGAACTTTTCGGTCACACCGAGTTGCTATAACTGTCAACAGTTATGCATTTCGGTGCCACAGAGTTGTTCCACTCGGTCACACCGACAGGGTCGGGCTATATATACCCACGGGCAAAATTTTGGAAATTTCTCCGAAACCTATTCACCCGCGCATAGCTCGCTCTGCCTCGCGGGTCTCCAGATCGTCCTCCTCGTCGCCAGCCACCTCCTGTCGCTGGTCTCCGCCGCCGTCAACGGATTTCGTCTCCGCCGTTGCCGCCGTAGCGAGTTCACCGCCGAACTAGGGTATGGACTCGATCATAGTGCTATCCCCGTCTGATTCCTAGCACATTGTGTTCATTAAGATTCTTGCTACGATTGAAATACCTCTATCTAGTCAAAACAATCCTTAGAATAGATGCGATTCGAAAATTTAGGTTTAGGTTTCCGCCGAAACCATATCGGACCCACCAGGTTGCGGAACTCGGTTCCACCGATTCGGCCACGGCCATTGCACATGTGGTTCTCGGTCTGACCGAGAATTGCAAATCGGTGTGACCGAGTTCAGAACTTTGTGAAACCCTAGCAGTCTCAGTGCCACCGAACTGTGACTCGGTCTGGCCGAGTTCACTAGTTTTGGTTCCAAAAGCTGCTTCGGTATCACCGAGTTTGCAAATCGGTTGATCCGAAATGCTTTCTGTGGAAAACTAAAACTAAGTTTTTGACTCATTCTTTTGCAAAAATCTCTGCATTTTGTTCTCAAGGAAGCAAAAGTTCAAGGCTAAAGACTTCTTTGGCGAGCACGTATTCTTCACTGATTACAATCCATATGACTCTGCTCGTATAAGGAAGAGGCGTTTCTGGACTGCTAGTCAAGCCAACTTCTATTCCTTAGTGCTGTTCAACAAAGACAAAGTCTTCGACCATGCACATATTCCTCATGTAGACATGGAGTCTCTGCCGTGCTTCGAGCCAGTCCTCAGTGTTCTTCACGACGCTGGGCTGTTAAACTTCTGTACTGATATCTTTGATTGGAATGAAGAACTCATTCTTCAGTTCTACGCAACTCTGCACATCACAGGCGACTCTGAAGATGTGAATTCATGGGTGCTGGATTGGATGACAGAGAACACTCATTACAAGGCACCAACGTCTAAATTGCTTCGTGCCTTACCACTAAGTCCTCCCCTTGAAGAAGCACGTTGTGTCTATAGTGAACCTGAGCTTTCAAATCACTACATGCAAGTTTTGATGAAGCCTTTGAAGCCAGGGCAGGCCCCTCGAACCAATTTCCTCGTCAAGGAATTGTTGTATGTGCCTCGGACTGTCTATCGCATTCTATCGAAGACAATGAGTCCTATCAAAGGCCACGACTCAAATGATGAAGTAGTCGTTGGCATCATGAAGAATATGCTTTTCAACATCATTCATGGCGTTCCCGTCAACTTCCATGATTTCTTAATGCGGACTCTGGCCAATATTGCTATGTCACCATTTGAGCTGAAACCTTATGCGCCATGGATTATGAGATTCCTCAGGACAAGGTCTTCACTCAACTACAAAGCTGACACTCTGAACCACTGCAGCTACTTGCCTCCAATTGAAGTCCTCAAAAGGACATTTTCCTCAGCTGAAGAAAAGGGCAAGGCAACTGCTGTGATAGATGAAGGCATTCGTCCATTGGATGGTCAATTTCGCAAGGCTGCATCCTATTCCACCAATGATGACTCTGCCACACATGACTCTGCCGCCAATAACAATGCCAAGCAAAATCCTCAAGCCACAGCACCTAGGGTGATGACTGATCGTGAGTTACTCCTCAGTCTTCATCAGAAGGTTGATCGAAATCACAAATGGGTCAAGCATCAGTTTGGTTCAATTCTTCACAACATGACTTCAACACACAATGCAGTGAAGAAAAACCACTACTACCTCCATGAAACCCTCAACCGCACCTGGGCTGTTCTGTCTCAAGTTTACAGCGCTGAAGATCTGAAGAAAATGGGTCTCAAAGAAGAGTTTGACTGGTCTGCACCTCCTCCGAAGAAATACAATAAGGTTAAGGTTCCTTCTTTGGTGGCCAGCTCCTATTCTTCATCGCGTGACACTAATGAACATGAAGACTTGGACGACACTGCGGCAGGCTCTACTACGACAAACGACCCCAACAACGCTGGCGCTCCTTCATCAACTTGATTATCTTCAGGGGCGTTAGTCCTCAGTTTCGATCCTTTTGGTCATTCGATGACAAAGGGGGAGAAATCTTAGTTAGTCTTCAAGCGGGTCTACTATATGGGCGTTTTTTTTGCTAAGTTACAACTCTCGTTCTTTCAAAACTTTTATTGGATCGAGTTGTAAACTTAAATCCGATGGTGGTCTGATACTTCTGCTACATTATTCTGCATGCTTATTCCTCGTTAATATTATTGCACGCATGCTGAAATTCGTCAGTCACCATTTTTCATCATGCATTTCAAATTCTTCATATTATATATCAAATGCGTGTATGAATTACAAGATATAGGGGGAGATCTCCATGATTCAACTGTTCAAGTGTGCATTGCTTCAAAAGCAAATTCCTCACTATGCACATCTTCAGGGGGAATTCTTCTATATCTTGCAATCAAATTCCTCAATATCAGTATTTACACTTCATATGTTTATCCCCGTTGAAAACTTAACCTATATTGTCATCAATCACCAAAAAGGGGGAGATTGTAAGTGCATCTAGTGCCCCTTAGTGATTTTGGTGTATTGAAGACTTATAGGTTAAGGATCTAATGTGTTTATGAGTGTACACAGGTCTATAAGTCTATGAGGAGTTTGATATTTACAGAGAAAGTCGACCCCTAAAAATGAAGTTCTTCGACTGAAGACTTCCTGAAGACTTTGAAAGTGAAGAAATTGGTGTAACCCTGAAGACTTGGTATTCATTCGAGGAACATGAAGCGTGAAGACTTTTGTTTTCGTAGTTTCATTTTCTCTTTCTTAAGTCATAGGAAACACCGTACTATTAAAGGGGGTCGAGGAAATACTAAGGAAAAATTTCCATGAGATGCTCAACTCAAAATCCTACACCTACCAATCCCTTCGAGTGAAGCCATTGGAAATCTCATACAGTTCAGTCAATTTCTTCAGTGACAGAGACATAGTTCTTCTGGTCACTGAGGAATTTGTTCTGACTGAGGAGTTAGGAATTCGCCAGTGCGGATTGCCTACACAGTGAGGAACATGATAGCCTTGAGGAATTTGTACCTCAAATTTCCGACCGTTGCTGTGCTACGCGCCAGCTGTTCCAAAATATCTTATCCATACAACAGTCATATCATTGAAGGGCATTTATGTATTATCATGTCGGGCTGCTCCCTAGGCTATAAATAGCCGCCCCCTACAACCACTAGCTGGTTGGCTGCTCCGCTAGAAACTGACACTTGTCAATTGAGAGCATCCCATCCTGCAAGGACTTTGAGCGAAAATCATCAAGTGAGGAAAATCCAAACCCAAACCCAAACACCTACAAACCCGAAGTGATTGAGCATCATTGAAGAAATTGATCCTGCATGGATCTGACGCTTGTTACCTTTCAAGATTGTGCTTCTTCCAGACGGTTAGGCGTCATGGTCTAGAGCATCCAAGAGGAATTGTGGATCGCCGAGTGACCGAGTTTGTGAAGGTTCGGAAGTCACCTGAAGACTTACCACGAGTGATTGGGCGAGGACTGTGTGTCCTTAGCTCAAGGAGAATACGGTGAGGACTGTGTGTCCGGGACTATGTGTCCTCAGGTTTAAATACCTAGCCGCTCCAACCAGATGTACAACTGAGACAGCAGTTGGAACTGGTCTACCAAATCATTGTCTTCACCAAGCCAACTGGTTCTATTTCCTCAACACTTTCATTTCCTCATTTATGTGTTGTGTGTTTGTTCATATCTCTGTCTGAAGACTTTGACTGAAGTCTTTCTCAATTTCCTCAGTTCAAGTTCTTCAGTCTATTTTGTCTTCATCTTGTGCCATCCTATGTTTACGCTTTCTGTACTCTGTGTTTGTCTTCATTTCATCATGATGACCATGCATGTATTCTGCTATGTTTACTTCTAAGTACTTATTCCACTGCTAGTAGTTCTTCGCTAAGGAATTTCCTCACTAGCAAATTCCTCAGTGAAGAATTTCATAAAAATCACCTATTCACCCCCCCTCTAGTCGATATAACGCACTTTCAAAAAGGTGTAAGCGAGCTTCACCTTGTACTGCAAGCTTCTCCTTGTTCTGCGAGTTGACGGGACACACCAAAAAGTAGTGCTAGTCCATTCTCCCTCCTTTCCGGTTAATATGGCTTAATCTTTTTTGCGGGTAAATGATAGAGCTTTATTCATATATAAGTATTCTTAGGACGATCAGCCAAGACACTGGTCACTAGGAAGCCAAAAAAAGAAGTAGGAAGCGAGGTGTTTCATCAAGCCAGCTCTCAGCCACATTCAAAGTGCAGCAAGCATGGTTCGCACGAAGATGCGCCGCAAGGTTTGCTGACCTGTTTACATGCTGAATAACAAAAAAAGAGCAAAATATTACTGAGCGCTACTATTTGTAACAGGATATGAGACAGAATTAAGCGAGAACTGTGGCGAGTGTTCCATGCAATCAACTTCCATTATCACATGCGATAACCCTCGAAGAGAACCAAATGTGTTGAAGATTACTTTATCACATTTTAAAATTATAATAAGAGTGCAGACGCTCCTCCATCCGGTTCCTAGTAGTATAGTGTAGTATGCTTCTGGCAATCTGACACCGAATTAACTGTTGCACGTCCACTGCCTGAGCGAGGGAGAGCTTGCATTAGTCAAAAGTTTCTCCTTGTCCTGCGAGCCACCGCGCGCAAGCTTCTCCCGTCCTGCAACCTTCTCCTCGTTCGACAAGTTGACGGGACACAACAAAGTAATGCTAGTCCATGCTGCCTTCTCTCTGGTTAACATGGCTTAATTTCAAACGAGATAAATACACTGTCTGTCACTGTATATTTGTAAAAATACGGTTAGTGGACTTCATAATACGCTCATTGCGCTCAATATATATATTTTCCGGTGTTCATACGGTCACTAGCTCACCCTGACTGAGTATGTGTGTGCATGCACGTGTAGGTTGAGCACTTGAGCGTGACCGTGTGTGTTCCGTCGTGTGCTCGGACATGCATGTATTAGGGCGTCGCGCGCGTTTTTGCGTCCATGTGTACGTGTGACTGTTGCATACACGCAGGGGGAGTACGTGTAGGGGCCACTAAGGAGCAGTCAAATCACACAGTAAGTTAGTCGGAAGAAGCAACCATCATTTCACTCTTGAATGACACGTACGCAATATAAAATGGTTGATATGGAGAGAAAAAGAAAACCACTATATATACACTAGCAGGGTGCGTGTGAGAGACGGGTCAGGAGGTGAATGACACGTGGCCCCAGGGGGTGGCTGGCCCACCTATTATACAGCCAAAGGCAGGTGCAGTAGAGGGCCGAGGAGTAGTACGAAATCCTACGCACCTACGCACGCTAACCAAGGGCTGAGTGATCACTCGAATCGCAAGATCAGTTGATTAGAAGCTACGCTAGACCCATGGAGGCGATGAGCGCAATGTCCATGACACGGGCCTGCGGCCCGGCAGGTAGTATTGCTTGAGGCCGCCAGGGCGAGGGGCCGCTTGGACGACAGCTTCGTCTCCTTGTTCGACGAGGTCCTCGTCAGTTTCCTCGACAAGTTCACTGTCGTCAAGAAGCTTGCGGACGGCTTTGACGTAAGCCTCCAGCCAACGCGCCCAGGCTCTGCGATGCCCGCCACCCTCAACGGCCACTATGGTAACAACCTCTTCGACACACTGGTGGCCCTGCGACTGCCCACCGTCGCGCCGGAGAATGTCCACCTCGAGGTCGCGCTCGCCGCGCAGCGCCTGGCGCAGCAAGACACCATCGACATAATCACCCACGTCTACGCGCAAATTATCTTAACTTTCGCATCAACTTCATAATTTTCGTACGTACTCCATGCATGAATGGCGCCAGAAGCAAACTTCTCATTACTCTAGGAAAAATCGTTATTTTCTATCTATCGATCACGCCATGGAGCAGAACCAAATTTTACAAGTTATGAGTTCAAAAGGAAAAGCCTGCCGTGTTCGTGTCGCACCCCCACACGGTTGGTCCGGCACGCCACTCAAGCGGGAATGCGTGCGGTGTTGCATTTTCACTTACAAGTGTGTCGGGGATATACCCCATGGCGTAAACCGGCCGGAAGTATAACCCGGCTGGACTGGACGACTCACTGGTAACCCGCCTGGAGCTTGGCGGTTCACGGGCTACCCGCCCGGTCTTGGCGGTTCATTAGTAACCCGGCGGGCGGGTTAGATGGATGATGAGGCCCAAGGCCCAGAAGGCTGGTTCACGTTTAATGGTGGGCCAGTTTATGAGGAAAGCGTAAGGACTATTCTCATACAAAGGAAGCAAGACTAGGACTCCACTTGTAATAGAGTAATCCTAATTCAACTAGGACTAGTCATGTAAACCGCCCCTTCAACATATATAAGGAGGGGCAGGGCTCCCCAAAGAGGGAGAAGCTACAAGCAAGAAGAAACAATCTCTAGGGCTAGACACAAAGAGCCGGTTTACGGCGTCTCTCTCGTGATGATAATGAGACCTAGCCTCAAACAGCATGTAGGGCTATTACCGGATGATGTTTCCCGGGGCCCGAAGCTGTCTAAATCCCTGTGTTGTGTTGCGTCTCTCGATTCCGCTCAACCCCTCTCAAGCTACCACATAGATGCGTTGGACTCACGACTAAGTCCTCACCCTAGGACATCTGCCGTGACAAAACCACGACAGTTGGCGCCCACCGTGGGGCTCGCGCACAGTGGTGTTGAGTTCTTGGAGGGATCTCAGGGATCGAGAAGCTCATGATCGGTCAGACAAGAAAGAAGCAGGCGCAGAAGACCTACATCAACTCTAAATTACAAGATTGGGGCTTGATTTCAAGAAAAGTCCGAATTGTTGTGTCTATGCGCGTCCGCTGCAGCTGTGTACGATCCGCCGAGGCTGACGGCGATCCAGCAAGCTGTCAAGTCACCGAATTTTTTAATGGAAAAAGTTTCATCATCTGAATCCAGATAGCTTGGTCAAATCCGTTCTGGTTTCAATATCATCCGGCTGCACGTAATCAAAGTGCCATGGCTAATTAGTATGCATTAGTTGCAGCTCGTCGTTCGAGATCTAATTAATTTTGTGGAGCTACTTCTTCACGGGATAAAGCCAATACCATCATCTGGGGTTTTCCTAAACTACTACTAGCAGTTGAAGGAAGAGAAGATTATGATCCGGATTCCCCGCTCCGAGCCGGCCGCGGTATCTCCTTACCTCGTTGACCCGCCTGTTTCTCTCTTTACCGCGGGTCAGCCCGACCGTAAGTCGCCCGGCCAGCTCGCCGTCGTGCAAAAACTGCCCCGGACCAATCTGTTCACCGCAAGTTGCAATTCCTGCGTCCATGGTCGCTACTACTCCCGAGAAGAAAAATTGCAGTAGTGCACGCCTGACTACTACTGGGGTGTTTCCCGTGTCATCACATAAAGGCATCAACCAAAGCCAAACAACAAAAGCAAGCTACACATCAGCTCGATAGAACCATGCCAAAGCCACCACCACCACCGGCCTCAAATCGCCCCAGCTGACTCACCCACTGCTGTTCAATTGCCGGACGTTCCTCGCCGGTTCGTCAACACTGGACCTTTATTCCACTGAACCGTCGCCGCCTCTGCCTGTTTCCAAACCGCCGAGGTCGTTGACCCGCCGACTTCAACTCTGTCGAGCTGACTCGTTGCAGCTGCTCCTACCGCCTCTGGCAAGGTCTTACCTGCACGCGGACGCTTAGGCCCCGGCATCCATCGCGCCGATTTGCTACTGCTGCACCCCGCGTGCCGATTCACCACTGCTACGAGCTGCTGCCATCCTCGCGGGCCGGTTCATTAGCCGTGACCGCACCCTTGTGTTGCCTCCATCTTGTCTCCGGTTCAAGTCGCCACCGGGCCTCGCCTCATTTTCGGTTCAAGTTGCCGGACAAGCTTGAGAGTCACGTTTGACTCGCCATCCCTGGATATTTCCACGGCGCCTCATTCCAGCCGGTTCAAGTTACTGCAGGGCAAGTCACCTTTATGGCGTTGAACCGGCCAGGGCTCCACCAACACCTTCGTGAGTGGATGAAGATCGACTATGGCAGACGTGCATCACCCATTGCTGCTGCGCCGAGTACTCACTGTAATGAGAACCGCCGGCCGCGTCCCCAACTCTGCTCCGTCCGCGGCCTGCGTTAAAACAGCCGGCTGCTGCCGTTACTTCTGCGGACTCGTTGTTACTATAACCTGCCATGCTGCTTTGAACCGCCCTCACCGGTGTGTCAGGCCGCCGCCAACTTCCGCAGCCGTCTCCGCGAACAGTTTTTAAGTCAGCTACTACTAAACCGGCGTCCGCTTGCAAGCGGTCTTCAGCCCACCTTACTCTATGGCCATGACCACATCGAATCTGTACTACTACCGCATGGAGCGGAACAAAGTGAGCAACAAGTCAAAGTAATAGCTGAAAGATCTGTATGCGGCAGTGCCTCGCAAGTGCAGAGTGCTATATGCCATGCAAATCCATGGCGTGAGGATAAACAGGAAGAAAAAGACCAGACCGTGGGAGTTGAACCGGTGACCCGAAGGTCGAATCGTAGTGCTAACAATCACCAGGCCACAACATGTGTTTTGGCCGGTTCACAGTGGGAGCTGGTCCGGCTGTTTTTAACTCCGGCTATGGAAGTTGTTACGCATTACATCAAAATATCAAACCAGATCAGTATTAAGTGCTAGTACGTACTAAGCACTAGCGGCCGTTTTACAGCTCACGTGAAGGGTGATATTTGACAATCGAGAAACAGGGGGTACGTGCAGACAAAAAAACATGCTACTACTCGCTGGTGACACGGCCAATTAAATTTCCAGGTGCTATCTTTTCCATCTGTTTCTTTTTTGTACATATTATTTTTCCGAGAACGATTACTCTGGCCTATATCTTTCTATACAGGACAAATGCTCACTATAAAAGTGATGCCCTACTACGGACGACGCATGCTGGCTGTTCTACGCCGGTATTTGTGCATATCACACTGGTGAACCGGAACACAAACCGCCACCCCCGCAGTCCGGACTACATAAGCAATGTCGCGGTCGACTCTTTTATCCGTACTGGCGTATAACTCCGCAATGGGTATCAACTGGCCTGACATATCAGGTGAAATCCATCCAATATATTTTTATATTATATATTACTTTCTTTGAAAAAGCAATTACTCCGGCTTGCAAAAGTTATCTAATGCAGGACCCTAACCTGCCATATTGGTGCAAATTTAAAGGCCGTCAGAAAATTTCCGTCTTAAAAAGAAGGTTTCCGGTTTAAAATCCGGTTCAAGGGAAAGCTATCCCCCACAAAACTTTGAAGCTCTCAATATTCGGTTCAAAATCCGGTTCAAGAAGGATTTATCTCTTACAATAAGTTAAAAGGTGCAAAGAGGACCTGATGCCATGATGTGCGGTTCAAACATGGGTATCATGCCTTATTGGTGTTGGAAATATGCCCTAGAGGCAATAATAAAAGGATTATTATTATATTTCCTTGTTCATGATAATTGTCTTTTATTCATGCTATAATTGTGTTATCCGGAAATTGTAATACATGTGTGAATACATAGACACCAACATGTCCCTAGTAAGCCTCTAGTTGACTAGCTCGTTGATCAACAAATAGTCATGGTTTCCTCACTATGGACATTGGATGTCATTGATAACGAGATCACATCATTAGGAGAATGATGTGATGGACAAGACCCAATCCTAAACATAGCACAAGATCGTATAGTTCATTTGCTAGAGTTTTTCCAATGTCAAGTATCTTTTCCTTAGACCACAAGATCGTGTAACTCCCGGATACCGTAGGAGTGCTTTGGGTGTACCAAACGTCACAACGTAACTGGGTGACTATAAAGGTATACTACGGGTATCTCCGAAAGTGTCTGTTGGGTTGACACGGATCAAGACTGGGATTTGTCACTCCGTATGACGGAGAGGTATCTCTGGGCCCACTCGGTAATGCATCATCATAATGAGCTCAAAGTGACCAAGTGTCTGGTCACATGATCATGCATTACGGTACGATTAAAGTGACTTGCCGGTAACGAGATTACACGAGGTATTGGGATACCGACGATCGAATCTCGGGCAAGTAACGTACCGATTGACAAAGGGAATTGTATACGGGGTTGCTTGAATCCTCGACATTGTGGTTCATCCGATGAGATCATCGAGGAGCATGTGGGAGCCAACATGGGTATCCAGATCCCACTGTTGGTTATTGACCGGAGGGCCATCTCGGTCATGTCTACATGTCTCCTGAACCCGTAGGGTCTACACACTTAAGGTTCGGTGATGCTAGGGTTGTAGAGATATGAATATGCAGTAACCCGAAAGTTGTTAGGAGTCCCGGATGAGATCCCGGACGTCACGAGGAGTTCCGGAATGGTCCGGAGGTGAAGAATTATATATAGGAAGTGCAGTTTCGGCCGTCGGGAGAGTTTCGGGGGTCACCGGTATTGTACCGGGACCACCGGATGGGTCCCGGGGGTCCACCAGGAGGGGCTACCCATCCCGGAAGGCCCCATGGGCTGAAGTGGGGAAGGTAACCATCCCATAGTGGGCTGGTGCGCCCCCTTGGCCCACCCCCTACGCCTAGGGTTGGAAACCCTAGGGTGGGGGGGGGGGCGCCCCACTTGCCTTGGGGGCCACTCCACCCTTGGCCGCCGCCCCCCTAGGAGATCCCATCTACTAGGGCCGGCGCCCCCCCTAGGGGAGCCTATATAAAGGGGGGGGGAGGGAGGGGCAGCCGCACCCTTGACTCTTGGCGCCTCCCTCTCCCCTGCTACACCTCTCTCTTTCGCAGAAGAACGGCGAAGCCCTGCTGCGGTGACTGCTGCATCCACCACCACGCCGTCGTGCTGCTGGATCTTCATCAACCTCTCCTTCCCCCTTGCTGGATCAAGAAGGAGGAGACTTCACGCTGACCGTACGTGTGTTGAACACAGAGGTGCCGTCCGTTCGGCGCTAGGATCTCCGGTGATTTGGATCACGTCGAGTACGACTTCCTCATCCCCGTTCTTTGAACGCTTCCGTGCGTGATCTACAAAGGTATGTAGATGCAATCCGATCACTCATTGCTAGATGAACTCACAGATGGATCTTGGTGAAACCGTAGGAAAATTTTGTTTTTCTGCAACGTTCCCCAACAGTGGCATCATGAGCTAGGTTTATGCGTAGTTCTCTTTGCACGAGTAGAACACAATTTGTTGTGGGCATAGATGTTGTCAACTTTCTTGCCGCTACTAGTCTTATTTTGTTTTAGCGGTATTGTGGGATGAAGCAGCCCGGACCAACCTTACACGTACGCTTACGTGAGACCGGTTCCACCGACTGACATGCACTAGTTGCATAAGGTGGCTGGCGGGTGTCTGTCTCTCCCACTTTAGTTGGAGCGGATTCGATGAAAAGGGTCCTTATGAAGGGTAAATAGAAGTTGACAAATCACGTTGTGGCTTTCACGTAGGTAAGAAAACGTTCTTGCTAGAACCCTATTGCAGCCACGTAAAACTTGCAACAACAATTAGAGGACGTCTAACTTGTTTTTGCAGCAAGTGTTTTGTGATGTGATATGGCCAAAGTTGTGATGAATGATGAATGATATATATGTGATGTATGAGATGGTCATGCTATTGTAATAGGAATCACGACTTGCATGTCGATGAGTATGACAACCGGCAGGAGCCATAGGAGTTGTCTTTATTTTTTGTATGACCTGCGTGTCATTGAGAAACGCCATGTAAATTACTTTACTTTATTGCTAAACGTGTTAGCCATAGTAGTAGAAGTAATAGTTGGCGAGCAACTTCATGGAGACACGATGATGGAGATCATGATGATGGAGATCATGGTGTCATGCCGGTGACAAGATGATCATGGAGCCCCAAGATGGAGATCAAAGGAGCTATGTGATATTGGCCATATCATGTCACTATTATTATTTGATTGCATGTGATGTTTATCTTGTTTTTGCATCTTGTTTACTTAGAACGACGGTAGTAAATAAGATGATCCCTCATAATAATTTCAATAAAGTGTTCCCCCTAACTGTGCGCTGTTGCGACAGTTCGTTGTTTCGAAGCACCAGGTGATGATCGGGTGTGATAGATTCCAACGTTCACATACAACGGGTGTAAGACAGATTTACACATGCAAACACTTAGGTTGACTTGACGAGCCTAGCATGTACAGACATGGCCTCGGAACACAGAAGACCGAAAGGCCGAGCATGAGTCGTATGGAAGATACGATCAACATGAAGATGTTCACCGATGTTGACTAGTCCGTCTCACGTGATGATCGGACACGGCCTAGTTAACTCGGATCATGTTATACTTAGATGACTGGAGGGATGTCTATCTGAGTGGGAGTTCATTAAATAGATGAACTTAATTATTATGAACTTAGTCTAAAATCTTTACAATATGTCTTGTAGATCAAATGGCCCACGTTGTCCTCAACTTCAACGCGTTCCTAGAGAAAACCAAGCTGAAAGACGATGGCAGCAACTATACGGACTGGGTCCGGAACCTGAGGATCATCCTCATAGCTGCCAAGAAAGATTATGTCCTAGAAGCACCGCTAGGTGACGCACCCGTCCCACAGAACCAAGACATTATGAATGCTTGGCAGACACGTGCTGATGATTACTCCCTCGTTCAGTGCGGCATGCTTTACAGCTTAGAACCGGGGCTCCAAAAGCGTTTTGAGAGACACGGAGCATATGAGATGTTTGAAGAGCTGAAAATGGTTTTTCAAGCTCATGCCCGGGTCGAGAGATATGAAGTATTCGACAAGTTCTTCAGCTGTAAGATGGAGGAAAATAGTTTTGTCAGCGAGCACATACTCAAAATGTCTGGGTTGCATAACCGCTTGACTCAACTGGGAGTTAATCTCCCGGATGACGCGGTCATTGACAGAATCCTTCAGTCGCTTCCACCGAGCTACAAGAGCTTTGTGATGAACTTCAATATGCAGGGGATGGAAAAGACCATTCCTGAAGTATTTGCAATGCTGAAATCAGCAGAGGTAGAAGTCAAAAAGGAACATCAAGTGTTGATGGTGAATAAAACCACTAAGTTCAAGAAAGGCAAGGGTAAGAAGAACTTCAAGAAGGATGGCAAGGGAGTTGCCGCGCCCGGCAAGCAAGCTGCCGGGAAGAAGCCAAAGAATGGACCCAAGCCCGAGACTGAGTGCTTTTATTGCAAGGAGAGTGGTCACTGGAAGCGGAACTGCCCCAAATACTTAGCGGACAAGAAGGCCGGCAAAACGAAAGGTATATGTGATATACATGTAATTGATGTGTACCTTACCAGTACTCGTAGTAGCTCATGGGTATTTGATACCGGTGCAGTTGCTCACATTTGTAACTCAAAGCAGGAGCTGCGGAATAAGCGGAGACTGGCGAAGGACGAGGTGACGATGCGCGTCGGGAATGGTTCCAAGGTCGATGTGATCGCCGTCGGCACACTACCTCTACATTTACCTACAGGATTAGTTTTGAACCTCAATAATTATTATTTAGTGCCAAGTTTGAGCATGAACATTGTATCAGGATCTCGTTTAATACGAGATGGCTACTCATTTAAATCCGAGAATAATGGTTGTTCTATTTATATGAGAGATATGTTTTATGGTCATGCTCCGATGGTGAATGGTTTATCCTTAATGAATCTCGAGCGTAATGCTACACATATTCATAATGTGAGTACCAAAAGATGTAAGGTTGATAATGATAGTCCCACATACTTGTGGCACTGCCGCCTTGGTCACATAGGTGTCAAACGCATGAAGAAGCTCCATGCAGATGGACTTTTAGAGTCTCTTGATTACGAATCATTTGACACGTGCGAACCATGCCTCATGGGTAAAATGACCAAGACTCTGTTCTCAGGAACAATGGAGCGAGCAACCAACTTATTGGAAATCATACATACTGATGTGTGCGGTCCAATGGGTGTTGAGGCTCCCGGTGGTTATCGTTATGTTCTCACCCTCACTGATGACTTGAGTAGATATGGGTATGTCTACTTAATGAAACACAAGTCTGAGACCTTTGAAAGGTTCAAGGAATTTTAGAGTGAGGTTGAGAATCAACGTGACAGGAAAATCAAGTTCTTGCGATCAGATCGTGGGGGAGAATACTTGAACGTCGTAATCGCACTCTATTAGATATGGTGCGATCTATGATGTCTCTTACCAATTTACCGCTATCATTTTGGGGCTATGCTTTAGAGACTGCCGCATTCACTTTAAATAGGGCTCCGTCGAAATCCGTTGAGACGACACCGTATGAATTATGGTTTGGGAAGAAGCCTAAGCTGTCGTTTTTAAAAGTTTGGGGATGCGATGCTTATGTCAAGAAACTTCAACCTGAAAAGCTCGAACCCAAGTCAGAAAAATGCGTCTTCATAGGATACCCTAAAAAAACTATTGGGTATACCTTCTACCTCAGATCCGAAGGCAAGATCGTTGTTGCCAAGAATGGATCCTTTCTAGAGAAGGAGTTTCTCTCGAAAGAAGTAAGTGGGAGGAAAGTAGAACTTGATGAAGTATTACCTCTTGAACTGGAAAATGGCGCAACTCAAGAAAATGTTCCTGAGGTGCCTGTACCGACTAGAGAGGAAGTTAATGATGATGATCATGAAACTTCAGATCAAGTTTCTACTGAACTTCGTAGGTCCACAAGGACACATTCCACACCAGAGTGGTACGGCAACCCTGTCTTGGAAATCATGTTGTTAGACAACGGTGAACCTTCAAACTATGAAGAAGCGATGGCGGGCCCAGATTCCAACAAATGGCTTGAAGCCATGCAATCCGAGATAAGATCCATGTATGAAAACAAAGTATGGACTTTGACAGACTTGCCCAATGATCGGCGAGCGATAGAAAACAAATGGATCTTTAAGAAGAAGACGGACGCAGATGGTAATGTTACCATCTATAAAGCTCGACTTGTCGCTAAGGGTTATCGGCAAGTTCAAGGGGTTGACTACGATGAGACTTTCTCTCCCGTAGCGAAGCTGAAGTCCGTCCGAATTATGTTAGCAATTGCCGCATACTATGATTATGAGATATGGCAAATGGACGTCAAAACGGCATTCCTTAATGGTTTCCTTAAGAAAGAATTGTATATGATGCAGCCGGAAGGTTTTGTCGATCCTAAGAATGCTGACAAGGTGTGCAAGCTCCAACGCTCGATTTATGGGCTGGTGCAAGCATCTCGGAGTTGGAACATTCGCTTTGATGAGATGATCAAAGCGTTTGGGTTTATGCAGATTTATGGAGAAGCCTGCGTTTACAAGAAAGTGAGTGGGAGCTCTGTAGCATTTCTCATATTATATGTAGATGACATACTTTTGATGGGAAATGATATAGAGCTTTTGGACAGCATTAAGGCCTACTTGAATAAGAGTTTTTCAATGAAGGACCTTGGAGAAGCTGCTTATATATTAGGCATCAAGATCTATAGAGATAGATCAAGACGCCTCATAGGTCTTTCACAAAGCACATACCTTGATAAGATATTGAAGAAGTTCAATATGGATCAGTCTAAGAAGGGGTTCTTGCCTGTGTTGCAAGGTGTGAAATTGAGCTCAGCTCAATGTCCGACCACAACAGAAGATATAGAAGAGATGAGTGTCATCCCCTATGCCTCAGCCATAGGTTCTATTATGTATGCCATGCTGTGTACCAGACCTGATGTAAACCTTGCCGTAAGTTTGGTAGGTAGGTACCAAAGTAATCCCGGCAAGGAACACTGGACAGCGGTCAAGAATATCTTGAAGTACCTGAAAAGGACTAAGGAAATGTTTCTTGTTTATGGAGGTGACGAAGAGCTCGTCGTAAAGGGTTACGTCGACGCTAGCTTCGACACAGATCTGGATGACTCTAAGTCACAAACCGGATACATGTATATTTTGAATGGTGGGGCAGTAAGCTGGTGCAGTTGCAAGCAGAGCGTCGTGGCGGGATCTACATGTGAAGCGGAGTACATGGCAGCCTCGGAGGCAGCGCATGAAGCAATTTGGGTGAAGGAGTTCATCACCGACCTAGGAGTCATACCCAATGCGTCGGGGCCGATCAAACTCTTTTGTGACAACACTCGGGCTATTGCACTTGCCAAGGAGCCCAGGTTTCACAAGAAGACCAGGCACATCAAGCGTTGCTTCAACTCCATTCATAAAAATGTTCAAGATGGAGACATAGATATTTGTAAAGTACATACGGACCTGAATGTAGCAGATCCGTTGACCAAACCTCTCCCTAGAGCAAAACATGATCAACACCAGAATTCCATGGGTGTTCGATTCATCACAATGTAACTAGATTATTGACTCTAGTGCAAGTGGGAGACTATTGGAAATATGCCCTAGAGGCAATAATAAAAGGATTATTATTATATTTCCTTGTTCATGATAATTGTCTTTTATTCATGCTATAATTGTGTTATCTGGAAATCGTAATACATGTGTGAATACATAGACACCAACATGTCCCTAGTAAGCCTCTAGTTGACTAGCTCGTTGATCAACAGATAGTCATGGTTTCCTGACTATGTACATTGGATGTCATTGATAATGAGATCACATCATTAGGAGAATGATGTGATGTACAAGACCCAATCCTAAACATAGCACAAGATCGTATAGTTCATTTGCTAGAGTTTTTCCAATGTCAAGTATCTTTTCCTTAGACCATGAGATCGTGTAACTCCCGGATACCGTAGGAGTGCTTTGGGTGTACCAAACGTCAAAATGTAACTGGGTGACTATAAAGGTATAATACGGGTATCTTCGAAAGTGTCTGTTGGGTTGACACGGATCAAGACTGGGATTTGTCACTCCGTATGACGGAGAGGTATCTCTGGGCCCACTCGGTAATGCATCATCATAATGAGCTCAAAGTGACCAAATGTCTGGTCACGGGATCTTGCATTACGGTACGAGTAAAGTGACTTGCCGGTAACGAGATTGAACGAGGTATTGGGATACCGACGATCGAATCTCGGGCAAGTAATGTACCGATTGACAAAGGGAATTGTATACGGGGTTGCTTGAATCCTCGACATCGTGGTTCATCCGATGAGATCATCGAGGAGCATGTGGGAGCCAACATGGGTATCCAGATCCCGCTGTTGGTTATTGACGGGAGAGCCATCTCAGTCATGTCTACATGTCTCCCGAACCCGTAGGGTCTACACACTTAAGGTTCGGTGACGCTAGGGTTGTAGAGATATGAATATGCAGTAACCCGAAAGTTTTTCGGAGTCCCGGATGAGATCCCGGACGTCACGAGGAGTTTCGGAATGGTCCGGAGGTGAAGAATTATATATAGGAAGTGCAGTTTCGGCCATCGGGAGAGTTTCGGGGGTCACCGGTATTGTACCGGGACCACCGGATGGGTCCCGGGGGTCCACCGGGAGGGGCTACCCATCCCGGAGGGCCCCATGGGCTGAAGTGGGGAAGGGAACCAGCCCATAGTGGGATGGTGCGCCCCCTTGGCCCACCCCCTGTGCCTAGGGTTGGAAACCCTAGGGTGGGGGGGGGGGGCGCCCCACTTGCCTTGGGGGCCACTCCACCCTTGGCCGGCGCCCCCCCTAGGGGAGCCTATATAAAGGGGGGGAGGGAGGGGCAGCCGCACCCTTGACTCTTGGCGCCTCCCTCTCCACTGCTACACCTCTCTCTCTCGCAGAAGAACGGTGAAGCCCTGCTGCGGTGACTGCTGCATCCACCACCACATTGTCGTGCTGCTGGATCTTCATTAACCTCTCCTTCCCCCTTGCTGGATCAAGAAGGAGGAGACGTCACGCTGACCGTACGTGTGTTGTACACGGAGGTGCCATCCGTTCGGTGCTAGGATCTCCGGTGATTTGGATCACGTCGAGTACGACTTCCTCATCCCCATTCTTTGAACGCTTCCACGCGTGATCTACAAAGGTATGTAGATGCAATCCGATCACTCGTTGCTAGATGAACTCATAGATGGATCTTGGTGAAACCATAGGAAAATTTTGTTTTTCTGCAACGTTCCCCAACAATTGGCTTATCATATCATTGATCACTTGGGGGCTTTGGTCGTATCCGAACCATAGCTACACCTCTTGATCGGCGAAATGCCACAATATCACTTGGGGGCTTGGTCGTGTCCGAACCATAGCAACGCCATTTGGTAGGCAAAAAGCCACAACATCACTTGGGGACTTGGTCACGTCCGAACCATAGTCACGCCTCTTGATCGGCCTAGTGCCACAACATCACTTGGGGGCTTGGTCGAACCCGAACCATAGCTACACCTCTTGATCAGCATAATGCCAAAGCATCACTTGGGGACTTGTGGTCACGTCTGAACCATAGTCACGCCTCTTGATCAGCCTAGTGCCACAGCATCACTTGGGGGCTTGGTCGAACCCAAACCATAGCTACACCTCTTGATCGGCGTAATGCCAAAGCATCATTTGGGGACCTGGCTGACTCGAACCATAGCTACGCCTTTTTGGGGGCTTGGTCGTGTCCGACCATGGTAATGCCTCTTGATCGGCTCAAAGCCTCATTTGCAATGGTTTTATTTCTGCCTTTGCTTGAATTCTGTTCTTTTTTGCTAAAGAACTTTTACTTCTGTTGCGTTTTTAAACCGACATTGTTAATCCGGTTCAACTGTCAATTACAAATTGGCAGAACACGGTCAAATCTTAATCCGGAGACTATCTGCCCGGTTTGATTTTATGTTACCATCTTATTATGGAGTAAACCGGTGTTCATTAACCCGACTTGACTTTCAACTACAAGTTGTCAGTACATGACTAATTATGATCCGGCGATTATTAACCCGGTCTGGTTTCGACTATAAGTCGCCAGCATTATATATGGTTAATCCGGTGTTTATCACAACCCGGTACGGTTTATCATAAACCGGCAAAATATGGAAGGAGTTATCAGTACTCAAAATTTGGGTTATTACCTCTACTACAAAAAGTTGGTAAACCAACGATGTGATTCAATGTCACAGGTATGATATATTTCATATTTGATTATTCTTAAGTGCAGCCTTGGTTATAAAACTGGGTTATATGTTGGGCATTACGACCCGTCTGGCGGTAAACCGCCAGGACACTTTAAACTTGTTGTATGCAGAAACAGGTTGAATAAAGCATAATTATAAATCAGCGGCGTTTATTAAACTGACCTGGCTTTAAGACGATAAGTCGCCAGTATATGATGAGAAATTATCCGGTGTTTATTAAACCGGCCTGGCTTTAAGATGATAAATCGCTAGTCTATGATGAGAAATTGTCCGGTGTTTATTAAACCGGCCTGGCTTTGGACTATAAGTCACTAGTATATATTTGGATTGCGCCATTGGAATCATGCGCTTATAAATCATTGAATTATATTATTCAAATAGCCAACATGGCTGGATTTTTATTATGGTTATTAATATTATGATTGAGGTTTTCAAAGTCGCTTTAGCGCAATGGATATGAATATGATTTATTCTGCAATGGAAGGAATAGTCCCAAGTCACTGCAGGCTCACGACCCGGCACTTGGGGGCTACATTATTCAAAGTTGAGATTATATCAAATATGCAAGTCTCATGTCGCTGCGAGCATGCACCATGACACTTGGGGGCTAATGCAAAGTCATTTTTTGCTCATTTTATTGAAGACCCGACTCATCATATCATAATGAGCCGGCCCTTGGGGGCTACCAATTGCTCCTGTCAACAATTCAAGTATACATGATCATATCTACATAGTCCCTGCTCATTATTGCATAATGACCCGACCCTTGGGGGCTACACGTTGCTGTTCAAATCTATATGATCATATTTACAAAGTCCCTGCTCATTATTGCATAATGACCTGGCCCTTGGGGGCTACATTGGTTGAAGTTTTTATGAGTATAAGGCAATTACAAGCCCCAGGTTGCTGCAAGCATAACAACCCGGCACTTGGGGGCTACATATGTGGAATATTCAGTTGTAACTAGTAACTGAGATGAACAATCTGGATTTCTTCAAGGTTGCAACATTTATATTGACACAAGTCTTAAGCTATCATTATGTTCTCCTCTTAAGACTTGGGGGCTACAGGTAATATGCATATAAAGGAGGAACATCTTCAAATTCTCAGTTTTTGGCAAATCAGGAAGATTAATTATGTGATCCGGCGTTGGCAACAATCATAACCCGGCGTCTATAAACGGTCATAATCTGGGATCATTAGTTTTTATAACCCGGCCATTTTGGTAATGTCAAATCGGCAAGTGTTTACATCTTCAAACCAGCTGAAATATCAGATGAATATTTCAAGACCAATATTTCTTAAACCGGCACTTTGGAAGCCGACTCAAGTGGATTATTCTTCACAATATTTTTTCTGTGAGAAACCAATGTCAGCAAATTGAGTATGACTCTAGCTTATTGACCTGGATTTTCTAGAAGGAGGAAATGACAAGGACTTAAGGATGATCAGGTGCCGGTTTACAAGAATTCTTAACCTGGAGCACAACCTGTCAAGTTTGTTCTTGTGTTTATTTTACAGGATCAGTTTAACATGGATAAATCCAAATTAAACTGGGGGCTAATGTCGGCGATATACCCAATGGCGTAAACCGGCCGGAAGTATAACCCGGCCGGACTGGACGACTCACTGGTAACCCGCCTGGAGCTTGGCGGTTCACGGGCTACCCGCCCGGTCTTGGCGGTTCATTAGTAACCCGGCGGGTGGGTTAGATGGATGACGAGGCCCAAGGGCCAGAAGGCCGATTCACGTTTAATGGTGGGCCAGTTTATGAGGAAAGCATAAGGACTATTCTCCTACAAAGGAAGCAAGACTAGGACTCCACTTGTAATAGAGTAATCCTAATTCAACTAGGACTAGTCATGTAAACCGCCCCTTCAACATATATAAGGAGGGGCAGGGCTCCCCAAAGAGGGAGAAGCTACAAGCAAGAAGAAACAATCTCTAGGGCTAGACACAAAGAGCCGGTTTACAGCGTCTCCCTTGTGATGATAATGTGACCTAGCCTCAAATAGCATGTAGGGCTATTACCGGATGATGTTTCCCGGGGCCCGAAGCTGTCTAAATCCCTGTGTTGTGTTGCGTCTCTCGATTCCGCTCAACCCCTCTCAAGCTACCACATAGATGCGTTGGCCTCACGACTAAGTCCTCACCCTAGGACATCTGCCGTGACAAAACCACGACAAAGTGGGACCGTAGTTGAGCAAACCGACTATCGGCAAACCCCCACCACGCCCACCGCGCGATGGCTGAGAAAAGAGGACATGAGGGAGAAGAGATGGCTGTAGCATGGACTCCAAGAAAATTGGTGTCGGATGGGACTCGTTTGGGTGGCATGTGTCGTACTGCTAGACGTGAATGCTAGTTATGGCCCATGCCACCCCACTATATCGAGCCTATATCGAGGTACATAGAACAAATTTGCTACAGTCCGTGCTCAGCCCTCCTCTATCTCTCTTCTTAGCCAGCCAGCGGACGCGCGGAGCCCATCGTCTGTTTGCTCACATGCGGCCCCACATGTTAGTGAAAACGCAAGAGGACCCACCGAACCTGCACAACTTTCACCTCGACATGCTGTTGATGAAAAAACAAATCTAGTAAAGATCTTCGGTGGCCGCTTTTGGAGTTACTCAAGAGTAGTATGATTCTATTTACAGTTTAACCCAAGATGCACATCTCGTGGCTTCAACTACCACTCTATTTTCTTTCATGACACGACCTGGATGCTGGATGTCCCACGTGTCGGCAAAAGGAGGAAGAATCCGACCAAATCTTCGGTTCTGCTCTCGTATTAGACTAGTTGGGCTAACTTAAAATTTTTATTGTGTACTCCCTCCGTTCCAAAATACTTGACTTCCATTTGTCCAAAAATGGATGTACCTATATACTAAGACATGTCTAGATACATATATATTTTGACAAATAGAAGGCATGTATTGTGCAACGGAGGGAGTAGAATGGATGTACCTAGCTATATACTAAGACATGTCTAGATACATATATATTTTGACAAATAGAAGGCATGTATTGTGCAACAGAGGGAGTAGAATGGATGCAAGTTTTTGTATTGGGAAGAAGAGTACATCCATATATTGACAGAGCGCAATTTAGTAGATGTTCTATCACTTTTAGCTAGTATAGAATAGAGGCTAGACATGAGACTAGATGCGAGGAAGCAACGTCTACTTCTTTACTCTCGAAGAAGAAAGAAGCACGCTAGATCGAGCCTCCGCAGATCAATAATGAATGCGTCGAGAAGGCACTAATCCAACTTACTACAGGAGTAGTAAAATGTATTCTTGTGGTTCTTGTTTTCTTTGGTCTTGCTTTTCTAGTCAAAATTATCATTGGAGTTCGTGCAAAATGGAGGTCCGTTTGGGGTCGTGCATTGGAGTTGGCCTTACAAGTGGGACCGCAGTTAAGCAAACTGCTGGGGATATTACTACTGGGCGTAAACCGGCCTATCTGGGCCGGGTTAACTTCGTCAGTAGTTAAGTATGTTAAAGCCAAGAAGGCAGATGAGGGCTCAAGGCCCATAGTCGGTTCAAGGCCTGTAGTCGTAATCCGGCGTTGGTATGTAACTTGTATTGTAAGTTAGGAATAAGTAGAGACCAAACCGGACACATCTATGAGCCGGTATTGGGACTCTGTAAACCGACAGGCGTCACCCATGTATATAAGGGGACGACCCGGTGGCGGTTCAAGGACAACAAACAACAACTCGAGACTTAGGCGAAGCTTGTTTGCTCCCTAGTCATCGAAACCCCATCAATTCCATCACAACTAGACATAGGCTTTTACCTTCATTGAAGGGGCCGAACTAGTATAAACTCTCTTGCGTCCCTGTGTCCGCTTTAACCCCTTCAAGCTAACCCATCGCGATGGCTCCATGACTAAGTCCTTTCATGGGGACATCTGCCGTGACAAAACCACGACAGTTGGCGCCGACCGTGGAGCTATCGCACGATGGTTTCAAGTTCTTGGAGGGCAACTTCGAAGGACTCGAGGGCTACGCTGTGGGCCGGATGACCAAGAGTCGTCGTGGCAAGCTCTACATCGATGATGCAGGCTGGGGCCCCGAGGCCGGCTCGATTGAGTACGGGTACCGGGTCCCCTTTGGTGGCATACACGTCTTCATTGGCAAGATCGGTGAACCGGGCCCTGAGCCGGACATCTGCACTGACCTCGTCGAGACGGCTCAGCGTGCGCGATCTGCCCAGGTTAAATCGGCCGTGAAGCGTGCCTTCATGGGAGTCATCCATGGAGGAAACTATGAGGATGGATCGGAATCTGGTGGCGAGACCGTCGTTTACTCCGGCGACGAGTCATCAACTGGAGAAACCGTATCTTTGTATCAGCTACAAGACGACCGGATTGGGGGCTGTTCCGATGGCGACAGTATTCTGGACCCCTCTGATCTGCCTAACCGGGTTGGAATATTCATGGCCGGTACACAAGCGGCGCTTCACTCTTCAACCGCAACAACTGTGATCTCCGGGTCAGTAGCGGCGAGAACTGCCAGGGTAGGAGGCCCTGTGCGCCCGCCGGCTCAAGTTTTGTCTGATCTGTTTGATGCGTTGGCTACGCTCATGGCAGAGGCTAACCTGGCGGATCAGGACACCCACAACGCAGAAATTGCAAAGGTGAGGGAACAGATCACTCAGGCCAAAGCCGACCTAGCAGCTGAAGATGCCAGGATGACTACAGAGCGGGTCGCTTTGGATGCGCAGGCCTATAGGCTTATGCTGGATCAGAACGCGTCACATGAAGTCCTGAAGAGGAAGCATCGATCTCGTTTGCCTCCGATTTTCGAAGCCGGAGATCTCTTTAACACCCCAGGAGCGGGAACCAGTAACCCGCCGATGGTAAACCGGGCGGAAGCACCAGGGACGGGCGCGCCAGTTCAGCCTCGCTTGATGGATCCGCCTCATCAGAACACTATTGTGCCTCAGGCTATCCCGACCCCTCCAGGTCATTACTCCAACCCGATGGACAACCTTGTTGCTGCTGCTGCACGACTGGAAGCCATTCCAATTGAAGGTGATTCGCCACAGGCGGTGGAAACTCACCGGGTTAAGGAGCTTCTTCGGACAGCTTTGATCCAACAGGAAGCATACTCGTACAGCCGTGACCGGATCCACTCCACCCCTCGCCCAAGCCGGAGCTATAGTAGGTGTGTGGATGAACCGGCTGTGTCAAGTAATGCACAAAACCGTGAAGCACCTCGTGGAAACAACCCGACAGGTGGTGTTGGGGATGCTCAGGAAGTGGTGGACCGGGCCCGAGCGCGCAGGGAGGCCGAGTTAGCAGCGCAGTATGAGGCTCGTCAGCTTACGCCGGTTCGTCCAACTACCTCGATCGATCCTGGTGTTACTTCTAGTTCCTTGGGGGTGCCTTGTCTTGTCCCCTCTTTACGCAATGTACGCCTGCCCAAGGATTTCAAGGGCCCACGCAAGGTGCCAAATTACACTGCTGATCAGCCACCAGAGACATGGGTGGAGAGCTATGAGATGGCTATGGAGATGCTTGATGTGGATGATGCAGCGTGTGCAAAGTACTTCACCATGATGCTCGAAGGGACGGCCCGCACTTGGTTAAAAAGTTTACCGGCCAACTCTATCAGTTCATGGGCCCAATTGCGAGCCCGGTTTATCCAGAATTTCAAGGATACATGTAAACAACCTATGTCGATAGTGGACTTAGCAGCCTGTGTCCAGGAGGAAGGAGAATCGACGACCCATTGGGTGCGCCGGGTCTTGCAAATTTTGCATTCATCAGACCGTATCAACGCTGATACCGCAGTTATAACCTTGGAAGGCAACTGCCGGTTTGGGCCTCTCAAGTTGAAATTAGGACGGATGAAACACCATTGCAATGATATGGGGACCCTCATGGCTGCGTTAGTGAAGTATGCTGATTCTGATAGTACCAAGGATCCCGAGTCTGATGATGACAAGACAGGGAAGGGAAAGAAGAACAACAACTCCAAAGGGTAGCAGCACAACCCGGCAGGACATGGAAATGGAGGCAAGTGTAAAGCGGATGGCAGCATGGATTTTGTGGCTAATACCAACGCGCATGACAAGGGCCAGCGATGCAAGGGTAAACTGCCGAATCATAGTGGAGTGCCTAATCCTAATCCGGACCGCCTGACTTATCTGTTAAACCAGCCCTGTCCATAGCACGGGACGAAGGAGATGCCAGCCAACCACCTTTGGAAGGATTGCTACATTATGCAGGAGTTCAAGAACTCTAATGCTTTCCAGTATGATCACGGATCAGGTGGTGGCTCAGGGTCCGGGCCCCACGGGCTGGGTTACGGTGGAGGAAATTCCGGTTCAGGCTTCAATGGTAATCAGGGCGAACATAACAATCAAGATAATCAGAATAGCCAGGGTGGTTACAACCAGCAGTAGCAGCAGTCGGGCTATTAGAGCAACCCGAAGCAGTTGAATAGTGGGCAATACCATGTCTTCACCACCAGTTTGTACAAGCGAGACTGGAAGCTTCATAAGCGGGCAGTAAACTCTGTTGAACCGGCCGTGCCCCATTATTTGCGCTGGTCTGAACAGCCAATCGTATGGAGCAGAGAGGATCACCCTCCCCGGGTTGACAATCCGGGTCAGCTAGTGTTGGTGGTGGCACCTCAGGTGGGAGGTTATAAATTCACCAAGGTGCTCATGGATGGAGGGAGCAGCATTAATATCTTATATTATGAGACCTTCCGCCGTATGGGACTAACAGATAAAAATCTTAAACCGTCCAATACAGTGTTCCATGGTGTGGCACCTGGTAAGTCAGCATATCCTGTTGGCAAGATAGCTCTAGAAGTGGCCTTTGGAGATGATCATGATTCCAGGTCAGAGACACTGATTTTTGAGGTGGTAAAGATCCAGAGTCCATATCACGCCCTGTTTGGGCGGCCGGCTTACGCCAAATTTATGGCACGGCCCTGTTATGTGTATTTACAGCTCAAGATGCCGGGTCACAAGGGAACAATAATGGTTCACGGAAGCCGCAAAATTGCTTTGGAGTGTGAAGAAGGTGATGCGGCTTATGCAGAGTCGGTTTGCGCCACGGAGGAGCTGAAATATTATAAGGACAATGTTGATCCGGCAGACATGACTCCATTAAAGAAGCCAACTACGGAGCATGATTCGGCCCTGAAGTTCAAATTGGCAGCCGAGACTAAGCTTGTTGACTTCGTACCTGGCGATTCGTCCAAGTAGTTCAGTATCAGTGCCAACTTGGATCCGAAATAGGAAAGCGCGCTTATCGAGTTCATCCGTGAGAATCGGGACATTTTTGCATGGAAGCCTTCTGACATGCCAGGTGTACCGAGGCAACTCGCTGAGCACACTCTTAATGTGGATCCTAAGTACAAACCGGTGAAATAGTTCCTCCGCCGGTTTAACGAAGAAAGACGCAAAGCTATTGGAGAAGAGGTGGCCAGGCTCTTAGCGGCTGGCTTTATCATTGAAGTTTTCCATCCTGAATGGTTGGCTAATCCGGTGCTGGTCTTTAAGAAAAACGGCACCTGGCGCATGTGTGTGGATTACACAGATCTTAACAAGGCTTGTCCAGCAGATCCTTTTGCCCTCCCTCGTATTGATCAAATTATTGATGCTACGGCGGGTTGCGAGCGTTTGAGTTTTCTGGATGCATATTCTGGTTATCATCAGATCAAGATGGCAGTTAAGGACCAGGAGAAGATGGTGTTCATAACTCCCTTTGGAGCCTTTTGCTATGTATCTATGCCCTTTGGCCTCAAGAGTGCCCAGGCAACTTATCAACGGTGTGTACAGAATTGCCTTCATAAACAGATTGGCCGTAATGTACATGCCTATGTGGATGATATTGTGGTTAAGTCAAGGGAGAAGGAGACTCTGGTTGACGATTTGAAGGAAACCTTTGATAACCTACGGACATACAAGATGATGCTCAACCCGGCCAAGTGTGTCTTTGGTGTACCGGCAGGCAAGTTATTGGGTTTTCTGGTGTCCAACAGGGGAATTGAGGCTAATCCGGGGAAGATCACAGTTATTTGGGTCTTCATGTCATTCCGGATTGGACGATTCCTTATCTTGCGTACATGAACCGGGGCGATTTACCAGAGGATGAGACTCTGGCCAGGCAGATAATCCGGCGATCCAAGTCCATGACTATTGTCAATGGCGAGTTGCATCACCGCAGTGTTTCAGGGGCGTTTCAATGTTGTGTGTCTCCTGAGGAAGGCTGTGAAATCTTGCGTGAGATCCATGAAGGAGATTGTGGTCACCATGCCGGGTCAAAGTCTTTGGTGGCTAAAGCGTTTCGCCACGGCTTCTATTGGTTGACTGCTCATGCTGACGCAGAAGACCTGGTCAGACGATGTGACGGTTGCCAAAATTTCTCAAGACGTGCTCATGTGCCAGCTCAGGAATTGATGATGATTCCAATTACTTGGCCATTTGCGACTTGGGGGCTGGATATGGTTGGGCCTTTCAAAAGGTCCAAGGACAAGAAGACCCACCTTTTGGTGGCGGTTGACAAGTTTACAAAGTGGGTGGAGGCAGAACCCGTTAGCAAGTGTAATGCGGCCACAGCGGTTCAATTCCTCAAAAAGGTGATTTTCTGGTTTGGCTTTCCACACAGCATCATTACTAATAATGGTACCAACTTGTCCAAGGGTGCTATGAAGGAGTTCTGTGAACGTGAGCACATCCGGCTTGACGTTTCATCAGTGGCTCACCCATAGTCCAATGGCCAAGCAGAGAGGGCTAATCAAGAGATCTTGCGAGGCATCAAACCCCGGCTTATGGTTCCTTTGCAGAGAATGCCGGGTTGTTGGGTGGAAGAGTTACCATTTGTATTATGGAGCATCAATACTACACCCAACAGACCAACAGGACACACACCGTTCTTCATGGTCTACGGAGCGGAGGCGGTTCTCCCTAGTGATATCCGTCATGATTCGCCTCGTGTAGCGGCTTGTGTTGAAACAGACAACGAGGCAGCACGGCAAGATGCTTTGGACCTGTTGGAGGAGCGTGACATAGCAGCTGCCCGCTCGGCGATTTACCAACAGGATCTTCGTCGTTATCACAGTCGCCGTGTCAGAACCAGAACCTTTCAAGAAGGAGATTTGGTGCTTCGGCTCATCCAAGACCAGACTGATATGCACAAGTTATCCCCACCTTGGGAGGGACCTTTCGTGGTCAGCAAGAATCTGCACAACGGGTCATACTATTTGATCGATATTCGAGAGCATAAAGACTCATGTACATCAGAGGAGGAGACCAACAGGCCGTGGAACATAGCTCATCTTCGGCCTTACTATACCTGAGCCATCGGCTCTACTTATGTACATATTATGACAATGTATATATTATGATTAATACAATAAACCGGAGCCTCAGCTAAAGTGGGGTCTCTGTTCTTTTTACATCATGTGTGGTTACATGGAGTTTTTCTGTCTTAATGCGGCCTCCGGTTTACCCCTTGAGTTAGCTTTTCAAAGCGTTATGTTATATCACTTGGGGGCTTGGTCGTGTCCGAACCAATGCAACACCTTTTGATAGGTGAAAGCCACAAGATCACTTGGGGACTTGGTCACGTCTGAACCAGTCACGCCTCTTGATCGTCCTAAGGCCACAGAATCACTTAGGGGCTTTGGTCGAACCCGAACCATCGCTACACCTCTTGGTCGGCATAATGCCACTGCATCATTTGGGGACCTGGCTGACTTGAACCATAGCTACGCCTATTGGGGGCTTGGTCGTGTCCGACCATGGTAATGCCACTTGATCGGCTCAATAGCCTCTTTTTGCAAATGGTTTATCATTGCCTTTGTTTGAAATTTTGTTTTTCTTTTGATACATATTTCTTTTGTTGCGTTTTTAAACCGACAATTATTAAACCAGTTCGACTGTCAATTGACGGCACACGGTCAATTCTTAATCCGGAGACTATTTGCCCGGTTTGATTGTTTGTTAACATCCTATTATGGAGTAACACCGGTGTTTATCATAACCCAGAACGGTTTACATGATAAACTGGCATTATATACACAGGAGCTGTTTTCTCCTCCGACAGTATGGGTTTATAAAACTCTGCTTCAAGATTAGCCAAGCCAACTTCATGCCCAACGGCGGCAGGTATTATGTATCACAAGATTTGATCATATGCTTAAAATTTAAAATATTTGATTTCATATATACAGAGATCATAACCCGCCTGGCGGTACAACCGCGGCGGCGCTTTAAGATTTTTTTATTGCAGAAAATAGTTTGGAGAATGATCTTCCAAAGGAAGCATAAGTTGCAATAACTATGCACGAGGGCATATCAAAATCAAGAGTATTGGCTAGCCTATTACAAGGCAACACGGTGCCCAGATACGATCATTATTCTTCCGCGTAACACAAAGGAGCAGTAATTTAAACCGGCTTCCGGTTCAAGCTTGGTCACCAACCTGGCCTGATGCTTGCGGGTCATCTCGCACTGCTTCAACCTCTGCTTCGCTACCCAGCGGCTGGAAATCAACAGTTGTCCAGTCGATTCCCGTTAATGCTTGAAAGACAACTTCATCATTGATCAGCAACGACGGTTCAATGTCAGGAGCGTAAGTATGCTTACGGATTGGAGGGAGAAGGTTCTCCGCTTCAGGAATTGGTGCAACCACTCGTTTGTTTTGGTCATCATATTGGGCTTGATAGTGAGACAAATCTGCCTCTTCAACCAATTGACAAGCTGGAGGGTGCACCTCTCGGTTTATCGCTCGAAGATCCTCTTCACTGAACTCTGACCCATCTTCCTTCAAGCTGGGATAGCCTTGAGCCACCTCAACAGGATCAAAATCTGGCACCCACGCTTTTACCCGGATTAAGGCATTGATAGCACCGGTTCGAGCAGCAGACTTCTTCAGCTCTTCAACCCGGGCAGGAAGCATAGACAGCCTCTTAATGGTGTCTTGGATCAAAGCGGGCGCCGGATTGTTATGGGATGCAGTACAGATGATTCGCTGCGCACCAGAATACAGTTGCTCTATCAATGTGTAGGCGTCTTTCAGTTTCTTCCACACATTTGACCCCAGGTGACCAATGCGTGTCCCTGCATCATTCAAAGGATTAATAAACCGGCGACTACATGTGAAGGCTTGGTTACTTCTGAAATCAAGAAAGCTTACCGAAGATGGCAGCGGTCATGGCATGCACTTGCCGCTTTATGCTGGTCAGTTCATCCACTACCGGTTTGAGTGTAGCCTCAGCATTCTCTGCTCGCTGAGTTAAAGCGGATTTCTTAGTGGCCCAATCTGCCCGCTCTTTGTTGAAGCCCTCCTTAAGTTGTTCCATGACGCCTAAAGCGCTGGTTAGTTCCTCTTTCGCCTTGGAGGTTTCAACTTGTTGGGACTTCAGATTTTCTTGCAAATCAGCGATTTGGCTTTCTCTTTTGTTCAGCTTAGCCTGCATATAGACAGTAATATAATTCAGATAGTGGTACAGAATTGAAGTACCAACCACATAACAAGTTATGCCCTTGGTACTTGGGGGCTAATGGCTATTTGCTCAATCAGTACTGATGCTACAATCTTTATTGCCTAAAGTCCCGGTTTAACTACACTAAGTTGAACCGGCCCTTGGGGGCTACATCAGCAAATTCAGATACATTGAAGTTTACATTGGCAAGTCCCGGTTTCAGTTGAGATCTTAAACCGGCCCTTGGGGGCTAGGGGAGTTGGCAGATTGAAACGTACAAACAGAAAAGCATATGGAAGTTACCTCATATTTGTCTTTCATCATATTAACCAGACCGGCTTTATAGTCACGGCTGGTATATAGCCGGTTCAGATAGCCGGAATGGAGATCTTGGGCGTTCAGAGCGGCATAAGTTGCCAGATCAGCATTCCATTTGCCTTTGCCAATGGCAGCAATTTCCTCTTTGGCAGTGTGTCTGGATAAAGCAACGGGATTGCTTGGCTCTGTGCGACCAATGCCAGTAATAACAACTTCATCATCTTTTGCTTCACCGGTTTGCACTGGGGCCGTCGGCTTGTCAGTAGGCTTTGATGGACTAGTGGATCTATCAATCCGGACGGGGCTTGTGGGCTGATCAACAGGACCTGAGGTGTCAACATGTGTCTCTTCAGCAACAAAGTTATCGTCTTACGGTGGTGGGTCGTTTGACACATCCTCACGAATAGCCACTTCAGGATCTGGTATTCTGTCCGATTCAGGAATGGTATTCTCTTCTGCCGCCTTGTCCAGGCGAGCCTTCTTGCTTGGCCTAGGCTTGGCCCTGAAAGAAATAAGAAGGATCAATACAGTATATGTTGCACAGTAATACATCAGAAATATTATAAGAAATATGGCTCACCCAAGCACCGTTTTGAGTGGTGGCAGCTAGGTGGCTGATGACTCGCCAGACGATGAATGAGAAGTGCACTGGTAATTAGAGTCAGACGGATTAAGAGGTTGATGAAAGCAACCCGCTTTGGAACATGCATTAATAAGAGAATTAGAGACCTCTAAACGGCGTTTCTGAACTGGACTGTTCGGTAAACCGGCGGAGGTAACTACCTGGCCGCTATGCCGGGTTGTGCGGCGAGCTTCATGCTGTTGTGTCTTCACAAGAAAGTTTGGGTCCAAATAAGCAAGAGGATGAGAAAATTTAACTTTTCAGTTTGCCCGACGGATTTTTAGTGAAGGCAAAGGATTTGAATCGGAAGAAAGAACGATTACCTCTGCAGCAGCAGCATGACTGAGTTCCGCATCGTCCTGGCAATGATCATTATCAATAAGGCGTGTGAAAAATAAACCAAGTGAGTCAAGCTCTACTTCAAGGTCCGTATTACCCACATCATCATTAGCTGGCGGATCAGAGGATGCAGTGGTTTTCTTCTTAATAGCCGGTCTCTTGACAACTCTGGTCTTTGGCCAGGTTGGTCTCTCTGGTTTCTCCGGTTTCTCTTGAGGAGGTTTTTTGCTCCAAAACGGATCATCGCCCTGTTTGAAAAGGTGTTGATGTTAACAGTTGATAATTTGAACAGGCAGATTCAATAAAAAATATAAGGTATGAGTCTTACAGCTAGCGGTTTGTTAATGGCACAAAATGGAGCCAGGCCGGTTTGGGCATAGACAGCTTCCGGTTCATTCAATATCTTTTTCACGGCTTCTGTAACTTCGTCGTCTGTGAGCTGGATATCAATGTGTCGAAGAGGGTCTTTTTCAATTCCCGTGTACTCGCACATCAAACCGGAGCGCTGGCTTAAGGGCAATATGCTCCACGATATCCAGCAGCGAGCAAGGTCAACCCCTGTCAACCCATTGGCCATGAAGGCCCTGAGTTTGGATAATTGAGGAGCATATTTGATTCTCTCCTTAGCGGTCAGCCTCTGGGGGAATGGATGCGTATTGCTTAGCCGCTTTGGACGGTAACCCGGCAAGGGATTTTCATCAGAAGGAGAGGTATCTTTGCAGTAAAACCATGTTTGATTCCACTCTTTGGGATGGCTGTGCAGTTTGGCGTGAGGGTAAGTGACCTCTTTCCTCTTTTGAATCGCCATGCCACCTAACTCTGTGTTGGGACCGTCAGTAAATTCAGTGTGGCGGTTTAGATGGAAGCAATCTTTGAACAATTCAACTGTGGGCTCCTCTTGAAAGAACACCTCACAAAGCACCTGGAAGTGACAGATGTTGGTAACGGAATTTGGGCCAATGTCTTGTGGATGGAGTTGGAAATTGGCTAAAACATCTCGGTAAAATTTTGAACCGGGAGGATTAAAGCCACGAGCCAGATGATCAGCGAAAACAACAACTTCTCCCTCTTGAGGCGTGGGAGGACACTCCGGGCCAGGGACCCTCCAGTGAATGGCATCCTGTCTGCTTAAAGTGCCGGTTTTGACTAAATTACTCAGTTGGGTCTCGGTCACGCGAGAGGGAACCCAGTTGCACTCGTATACTTGTTTGGACATGGTGCAATCTACAAGGCAGTAATACCGGTTCAAGAATATGTTGGAAAAATATACACTGGTGCATACATTGCTAAACCGGAGGCAGTTATTTATAAACCAGAGTTCTGCAAAGCGGCAATGCCTAGCTAAGGAATTCTGGCGGTTCAACAAGGGGACTAATGGTATATACCGGTTTATCAATTTTTCTACAAGGTTAAACCGCCCGGTCTAAAAACATTGATAAATCAAGATTGCGGATGATTGTGTATGCAAAAACAGATTTCACAAGATTGCACTACAATTTTGGATCTAGAACATGTTTAGAAAGAAGAAAAATATTCAAGGTTCAAAAAAGAACAGTACCGAATCAATGGGCAGAGATACAGGTAGATCTATGGTCTTGAGGCATGTAAGTGAAGGCGGATGCTAAAAACTACCCCTACACAGAGCAAAGGTTCACAGGTTCATCTAAGATCTATCATATGAGCACGAAGCAGACGATGAACACCGAAGAACTTGGAAACCCTAGAACGGATATACGAAGGAAAAGGTGAAGAACTCACCGGAGCCGAGGGAGAAGCAGAGGGTCGCCGCGATGCTCTGGTACAATCAGGGTGATGCAGCATCCAAGGTTGGAGCAGAGGTCGTCGACGGCGGCGGAGCTCCGAAGCTGGACGACGCGGGGAAGACGAAGCAGAAGGGCACGAAGGGCAAAAAGAAATGACCCTTCGGTCCTATTTATAAGGCAAGGGACATGTGTCAGGCGCGAAAATCAAGGGGCCGTGGGTTTGGAAACGGAGCTGTCGCCTCGATTGTCGCAGACCTATTAAACAAAAAAGGTATCATGGATAAGTTTCTTTATAACAGGTGACGTCACGCCGGTTTACAACGACCAGAGAAGATGACATCACGACGGTTCAACAAACTACAAGAAGATGTTGAAGATGAAGATTTTTGCTAAGGATTGACATGAACCTGTTCAAATCAATCTGGGGCCTAATGTTGGGGATATTACTACTTGGCGTAAACCGGCCTATCTGGGCCGGGTTAACTTCGTCAGTAGTTAAGTATGTTAAAGCCCAAGAAGGCAGATGTGGGCTCAAGGCCCATAGTCGGTTCAAGGCCTGTAGTCGTAATCCGGCGTTGGTATGTAACTTGTATTGTCAGTTAGGAATAAGTAGAGACCAAACCGGACACATCTATGAGCCGGTATTGGGACTCTGTAAACCGACGGGCGTCACCCATGTATATAAGGGGACGACCCGGTGGCGGTTCAAGGACAACAGACAACAACTCGAGACTTAGGCGAAGCTTGTTTGCTCCCTAGTCATCGAAACCCCATCAATTCAATCACAACTAGACGTAGGCTTTTACCTTCATTGAAGGGGCCGAACTAGTATAAACTCTCTTGCGTCCCTGTGTCCGCTTTAACCCCTTCATGCTAACCCGTCGCGATGGCTCCATGACTAAGTCCTTTCATGAGGACATCTGCCGTGACAAAACCACGACAGAAACCGACTATCGGCAAACCCCCACCTCGCCCGCCATGCGATGGCTGAAGTTAGAGACACGACGAGGTTGAAGAGATTGCTCTCGCACGGACTCCAAGAAATAATATGGTGTCAGATGGATGTCGTGGTGGTGGCATGTGCCGTACTCCTGGACGTGAATGCTTGTTCTGGCCCATGCCACCCTACTACTCCTACTACTTACTCCTACTATATACTATACTACTAGTATATCGAGGATTCGAGGTGCTGGTTACGTACAACGAACACATTAACATATGGCTACAGTAAAAACACCCGCCCGACGTGCGAAGCATGTGAAGCTAGTACAAATAGTGTACTACTATTGTTAATTGGCCTCATCCGATAACCTGTTGCAATGCACGTACAATTATGTATTCGGAAAATATTTTTTTGCCTCGTCGCACCACTCACTCAGAGAAGCGACTCGAAAGCCATTCATAAATTTAGTAAGTTTATCACAGGCATATCATTTTATTACATAGAACAACAGATCATCAACCCACATCGACAACGAGGATACATTATAAATACTAAAGTTTTCACCACACAACAAATAACAAGCAATGAAATGAACTTCAACTCAACCATTCCGCGGCATTGGAAACGCTTGCTTTGAACCACAAGTGATTCTCTGGTACGGGCCATCCGTTGTCGATCTAGAGACCAACGCAGGACTGATCATCCAGGCTGAAGCGGCCTACTATATCAGTACCAGGGTAGGGAACCACCCAAATGTCCGAGGTATAGACACAGTTGCTTCTCATAAATGTGTCAACAGCAGTTGGATCACCTTTCACCATCATCGGATAGTTTTGTCCAAGGAAGAGCGAGTTTTCTCCAAGACTATCAATTCTGTGCAGGGAGAAGGAGTTGGCGGTAGCACACTAGTATCCATCCTGAATACCATGCAATGGGTGTTGGAATAGGTCTGGAGAGTGCGACCATGGGAGACTACACCTACTTCCTTAGCAGCAACATCATCAGTGGGCTGTATACACACAAGAAGAGGTGATCCATCGGAATTAGTTACCAGGCGCCATAGAGTATATCGGCGCTGCTCGTCCTCATGCTCGTGATCATCACCATCGTCATCTCCCCCTTGGTTATAAAAATCTTCAAGTATAGGTGGTGGGATGTTCATAGGACCTTGGAAACACAAGAAGAAGGTTAATTGGTAAAGGGAAACTTGCTAACCCGCATGCATGTGGATGAAACAATTATAATTACGGTGGAAGACAAACGTACCGAAACAACGAGGATTCCATGCATAAAGAGTGCCACGAGTGGTGCAAGCAAACACAAGGCCCTCGTATTCAATTGCATCACAGTACTCCTTCGTGCACAGAAACTGATTTTTGAGCAATATCCATCGAGTCAAACCATCAAGGACGGCAACAAGCTTGTCAAAGATAGCAACAACATCATAGTTTTTGTAATTCCAAGAGCGGTTGGGAACTCGACAAATTGCTATCTTCCGTAGAAGATAGTCACCATGATCATATTTGAACGTGCATACATTACCGGTGTGCTCAACCTCTGGGCAGTGTGCTGAGATTTTCAGAAGTGGAACCCGGTGACGAGTGTACACATTCGCAAGTTCCCACTCGCAGTTGGACCCAATGTAAACAACCCAATCTCCATTTGTGCCCGCCCAAACCTTGCCCTCAAGCGATGGCATCTAAACATCACACGTATCATTATCAAGCGGCATCAACTTGCACAGGGCGAGGCCTCCGTCGTGCCGGCGCCAGTCATCAGGGTCACAGCGAAGAAGATAGGGGAGATCAAACCGCTCCTTGACCCTTGGGTTCCTTGCAATGATGTTATTACTTGAGTCGATAATGGGCTTGAACGAACCTGCCATGCTAGCCGAGGTGATGACGTCGCACCGATCAATGAGTTCCTCCACCACGTCATCTTTCAGATCGGGGCAAGAATAACAGGGTCATTTCCGGCCTATTCCCTCCATGGAGAAGACGATCGAACAATGGCAGAAGAAAGGGTGAAGTGCGGAAGGAAAATGGAGGAGGGAGAGGAAGGGCGTGCGACAGCAGTTCCAAATCGAGAGGAAAAGGCGAAGAGTTGGTGGACGGTTGCGAGTTTGCCACAGTTCACGAAGAGGCGCCCCGGCCTACACATCCGTTCGGAAATACTCCTACTACTCGCCGTCGTCTCACTGATATGTTGGAACGGGACCACATGTCAACGAAACATGGTGTGTAATTTCTCGTGCAAAATGCGATCTGGCCGCGTTGGCCCGAGGTGCCGCATTAGTTATCGACCTTTATTTTTTTAATGGCATGCCGATCAGTTTTGAAGCACGACTAACTGGTACTGTACGCAGAGAAAATATAAACTACTCTACCACTACCCACCTCCAGTACTAGTAGTATAAAAAAGATATATAGGCTGGAGCTTCAGTGCTTTCTTGCTAAGGGCTGCCCACTTGCTTCTCACACTACCACCCTCTCTCCAGATCTAAAAAAGATGACCCCTCTCTCCCTCCTCACCGGTGGTCACAGATCCGCCGGGGAAGAGAAGGACGTGCAGCGTTGACGCACTCGTCGTTGGCGAGCGAGGTCACGCACTAACGACAAGGCCGTCCTCTCAGACCTAGCGCCCGCGCGGGATGGCCTCCGTCCCCAAGCTCGCTGCCGTAGTGTGTGCGGAGGACGACGACCACGAGCGAAGCCACTTCCCGCCGCCCCTCAGGTATGCTACCTCTTTTCGAGCCATAACCTTGTTCTATTGCCCCATCTGCTACGTTGTTGCATGTGGATCTTTTTCCACTCCACCATCTTCCCAATTTGCTATCCTCTACTCTGCTGGCCACGCAGACGAAAACTATAATTTGCACTATTAAAGGAAATCCTACTTCATGCAGACTAATCCATGTCTGGGTTGAATAAGGAAAGGAAGGGAGACTGTACTGTCCAAGAGAGTAGGCTTCGAACCCGCATCTAGGTTGAAAAGGGGAAAATCAGTAGCTAAGGAACGAGTCTCGTGTCTCTTGGTTGAAGAAGGGTAGAAAGGCATGACAACGCAATAGAGAATGTCCAGGTTGATCGGTTTGTTGTCCTCGCATAGGAAAAAGGTGGCTAATGAGAACAAAAATGGGACCATAATCCACATATGCTGCCTGGATATTTGTTGCTCTGGGCAACCATACCTCCCTCACCACTCTGCGTCCGTGGAGGTACATCGTACTGGTGCCTCCCATGCTCTTATTGCCACTTTTTTTGCTGTTAGTATAACGCCAGCAGTCAAGTCAAGCAATGCTACTGCTAAAGTGATGCCACATTTAACTAGTGCCGCTCTCAGTCTAATGCCACCCATAAATTTAAGCAATGCCATTTAATGTCACTGGATTATTTCAGGGTTAGCTGTTGATTGTGGATGTATTAAAGATTTTTCAGCTATAAGGCATTCTAATGCTGTTGCACAGCCAGTATACCAACGATGAAACTTGTTACTCCCTCAGATTTTTGCACTGTTAATGCTTATAGATTACATACCTCACTTTCATGAGATAAGTTAATTTTTTTGTATAGTGTCACCAAAATGCCAAGGCGCTGATGTCATTTTATTTTGGTTAAACTGCACAGACAATTATGAAGACAAGAGGAAAGTTCAAGAGTGGGCACCTCCTCCTCCGGCTGTTCTCTTGAGGAGGTCTGTATGTTTGTCTCTAATGCCTGTCGACTACATACCTGACATCATGATGTAATGTTAAGTCATTTCCTTTTGTAAAGTGTCACTGAATTGTCAAGGCGGTGATGGCATTTTATTTTAGTAGAACTGCACAAAATTTGCTTAAAAGAAGAGGAAAGGTCAGGAATGGCTCAGTTTTTCAGAAAAAACTACTGTATGTATGGCTTCCTAACATCAGCCATTGTTGCTTTATTTATTCCTTCAAACAGGTGGTTAGAAATAGTCTTGCTACCTTTTCCCATTAAGAAATTGGAATGCTTATATTTGTGAGTCTATGCTTCAACTAGTGCCACTTCTAGAGTAATCACACTTTCAATATCTATGCAAACAGGGATGCTCGATTTTAGTGGAAATGCACAAAAAGTCCAACTGGTTCAACATTAGGAGCATGTTTTTTTCCCAACCTTTATATCCAATTGGTGGCACTATGAGCTGTTCATTACGAAGGTACATGGTTTTCTACTATCTTGCTACTCTTTTTATACTGTCATTAGATAGTAACACTAGTGGTTTGCATGTGAATTTATTGGCAGGGTGGACCTACATTGGAGGTGCAGGACAGGATTTAATGATTGGATGCTAAATTTCGGTTGTATCGATTTCACCTCTTCCATCACTGCGAACATGGATATCCTTGGTCTGATGAAGAATAGGTGCTATATTTCTGCTCTGAACCAGCAAATCAATTTAGTATGAAATTGTCCAGGGCAAAACATAACTATATCAGATTGTCCAGTGCAGAACATGATAGATGCTAAGCGGAAGACACATATTTAAACCGAAAATACAAGGTGTGGTATATGTTTACTAGCTGCTTGATATTTGTGCAGACAGAGATGTCTGCCCGTTGCTATTTGGCAAACCAACAAAGTGCCCGCAATTTTGGTTGAACTGCACAAGAGAATAGTATAGTCACTGCATGCAGTGCCATTTGAAAATAGACACAGAAAGATTGGATATTCACTTCATGGACTGCAGAAAAGTAGTACTGTACTATTTATTGGCCAACACTAGGTGCTTCATTGCTTTGGTCTGATTATACAATGGGCATCATTTTGCCTAAGTTAAAGTTTGTATTCCAAAAATAGTCTCACAGTGTGATCGACGAAAGACCAAATCATATTGCAGTGCATGTTCCTCCATCATGTCTGGTTCATTCTCATGGTTCCAGCTGTTGGTGAAACCACTTACGTTTGCAAGAGGAATTGTAGACTTCACAAACAAATTTGTCTTTCAGTCTGTACTGAATGTTGGCCAATAGAAGCATCCATGTTAGAAGGAAGAACAGATGTTTTTCTAGATCTTTGCTTTTGGAGCTACATATTTGTATATGATCTGTGAGTCATTGAGATGCATTAACATGTTGATCTTATGTATGGTAATCGTACTAGTTAGTTTTAGTTGCGACGCAAGATCCGAAGTGGATGATCTTTGCTTTTGGAGCTACATATTTGTATATGATCTGTGAATCATTGAGATGCATTAACAGTTACTTATTTCTGTTCGCTCAGTGTTTACAAGTTACTGATCGATCACTAGCTAGCCTACAAATGCGCTCCTGGCAGTTTTATTTGCAACGCAAGATGCGAAGTGGCAGTTTTTTGAATAAAAATGCCTACCTCTGAAGAAACTGACAAGCTCGTACGCAAGCAAGTGCCTCCTTATTTCAAGCCAATAAAAAATGGCTCCTCCTAGTGGATTTCTGACATCTGGGTCCCATGCCTTTGTCAACGTAGTCAATAAACGAGAGAATTGCACAACGAGCGGCTGACACCAGGGACCCATCAGCTCACCCAGTTATTTTTGTTTTGGGTTAATTTGATAAATTCCACTCCAAATCTTCTGTATCCGAGAAATGCCACTGCAATTTCCAAACTTTGAAAAATGCCATTTCATGCCATTTCTAGTGGCATTTTTCGAAGTCTGGAGTGGTGTTTTTCAAAGTTTGCAAACTGCAATGGCGTTTTTCAAAGTTTGCAAAAATTGCAGTGGCATTTTTCAAAGTTTGGAAATTGCAGTGGCATTTTTATGAATCGCCATAATTGGAGTGGCATTTATCTAATTTTTTTTGAGACGGAAGCAGGGTGTCAACTAGGCTGTGCGGGACACTCTGGCCTGTCTAGACAGCCTTTTCTTTTATGTTTACCACAGACCAGCCCAGTAGTTTTTTTTTCTTTCTGAAAATGGCTAGCCCAGTTTTTTTGTGATTTGTCAAGTAAGTCGCTTTATCAGGCCTGTTGGGCTGCAAATCTTTCAAGACATGGAGAGTGGCCTATCAGTAATGAGAAATGGGTTGTACATTTTTAAAACACATCATTTTTAAAATCAGTCTGAATGTGACTCGAAATTTCGGGATTAAAAACAGTTCAGACCGCATCGACATATGCAAAATTTCGTATAACTTTTTAACCGTGGCCACAATATGGGTTGTAATGCTAACATAAAGAATATGGGCTCCAAAAAACCCGTAAGAATTAGCAAATGGGCTGTAAATTATTTGAAATAATGGCAGATGGGTTGTATGCTGTTTTCCACAGATTTGAGGCTTTCCACAGACGGCCTGTATACTGTTGGATGTCCATCCAACGGCCGTCATGCTTCTTCAATCTCTGCTCGTCCTGCTCCAGCCGCTCAAACAAGCGCCGGCGGGACTACCTACTCCCTCCTCCCTGCGGCCGGCTGTGCTGCCGCGCAGGCCTCACCACCCCACCGTACTCCCATCGCTGGCCTAGCCATCCCTCTACTCACCCACACCTGCTGTTATTCTCCGGCAACGGCAGACTGTAGGATCTGGAGAAGATGTGTCTAGAGGGGGGTGATTAGACACTTCGTGCTAAAGTTGCAGTTTTTAAACTATTTCGGTTTAAGTGGAGTTTAGGCACAATTTCAACATTCATAATACATATCAAGCAAGCATGCAAAGAGTATATGAGCAGCGGAAAGTAAAGCATGCATCTTGCAAGAATGTAAAGGGAAGGGTTTGGAGAATTCAAACGCAATTGGAGACACGGATGTTTTTGGCGTGGTTCAGATAGGTGGTGCTATCCTACATCCATGTTGATGGAGACTTCAACCCACGAAGGGTAATGGTTGCGCGAGTCCATGGAGGGCTCCACCCACGAAGGGTCCACGAAGAAGCAACCTTGTCTATCCCACCATGGCCGTCGCCCATGAAGGACTTGCCTCACTAGCGGTAGATCTTCATGAAGTAGGCGATCTCCTTGCCCTTACAAACTCCTTGGTTCAACTCCACAATCTTGTCGGAGGCTCCCAAGTGACACCTAGCCAATCTAGGAGACACCACTCTCCAAGAATTAACAAATGATGTGTTGATGATGAACTCCTTGCTCTTGTGCTTCAAATGATAGTCTCCCCAACACTCAACTCTCTCTCATAGGATTTGGATCTGGTGGAAAGAAGATTTGAGTGGAAAGCAACTTGGGGAAGGCTAGAGATCAAGATTCATATGGTAGGAATGGAATATCTTGAGCTCAACACAAGGGTAGGTGGTTCTCTCTCAGAACATGTGAGTTGGAAGTGTAGATGTGTTCTGATGGCTCTCTCCACGAATGAAGAGGAGGTGGAGGGGTATATATAGCCTCCACACAAAATCTAACCGTTACACACAGTTTACCAATCTTGGTGGGACCGAATCAACAAACTAGGTCGGACTAATTTAGTAAACCTAGTGACCGTTAGGGTTTTTGGTGGGACTGATATGCAACTCGGTAGGACCGATATGGTTAGGGTTAGGGCATAACGTAATCTCGGTGAGACCGATTACACAAACTCGGTGAGACAGATTTTGGTAATTAGCTAACCAGAGAGTTGGTCAGGCAAACTCGGTGGGACCGATTACTAAACTTGGTTGGACCGATTTTGATAATAAGTTAACCAGAGAGTTTGCATTGTAATCTCGGTAGTACCGATTGCCTAAACTCGGTGAGACCGATTTTGGTAATGGACATACACATAGAGATTACAATCCCATCTCGGTGAGACCGAGATCCCTATCGGTAGAACCGATTTGCTTAGGGTTTGGCGGTGGCTATGACATGTGAAACTCGGTGGCGCCGGATTGAAAGAATCGGTAGGTCCGAGTTTGGCTTTAGGTTTAGGTCATATGTGGAAGTGGGAAAGTAGCTGAGGGTTTTGGAGCATATCACTAAGCACATGAAGCAAGAGGCTCATTAAGCAACACCTCATCCCTCCTTGATAGTATTGGCTTTTCCTATAGACTCAATGTGATTGGATCACTAAAATGTAAAATGAAGAGTCTTGAGCTTGAAGCTTTAGCCAATCCTTTGTCCTTAGCATCTTGAAGGAGTTACCACATTCTTTAGTCCATGCCACTCCATTGTTGAACTTATCTGAAACATACTAGATAGAAATGTTAGTCCAACAAGAGATATGTTGACATCAATTACCAAAACCACTTGGGGAGCACTTGTGCTTTCAATCTCCCCCTTTTTGGTAATTGATGGCAACATACATCAAAGCTTTAGATAAAGATATAAAGAATAGCAAGTAAAGCTTTGGAAGGACATGTAACAAACATAGGCTCCCCCTACATGTATGCAATCATGTGAATATGAAATATAGAAGCATGTGAGAGCATAACCATGACAGAGTAGGCAATGTGTTACATGTATCTTGGCCATATGCATCAGAGCAAAAGATTATTAAGGAAAATACCTTCATGCTCATGAATCCTTCTTGCAAACAGTATGTACATAAGCAAGAATTCCTCATACTCATGATTCTGATGCATATACTTACCTTGTAGTCTTGAGTTGGCTTAGGATGGAATGAACCTGCACAAACAAGGTTAGATAACACAGGTACATCCACTAGCCAGAGCAAACAAAGGAAACCACAAGAATACCAAGACTGGGATGACATGTAGAGAGTGAGTACAAGGTACCACATTGGATTAGACATGTCCCCAAGAGTAAGGATATGCAATGAATTTGAATGATTTCTTTCCATTAGATGTCTTGCTCCCCCTGAATATGGCATGGGATATTGGGAGAAGATAGGGAACAGAAAATCAGAGCTGAAAGATACAAATGGATAGAGCTTAATGCAAATAAGCACATATGAACATGTCTTTCCCCCAAAAAGACATGTGGCATCTCTCCTCTTGAACATCAAGCATCTGGGATCATTGAGTATTCTCTCCCCCTGGAGATCTTTTTCTCCCCCTTAATACTCTCTCCCTTGTAGGTGATAAGCTTTGATGTGATCTCTCTCTCCCCCTTTGACATCAATTTCCAAGAAGGGCTTTCTGGAATCTGTCGAATGGGTTTGGTCCTTGAGAATCAGCACAAAGCAATGGATAAAAATGTGATGCTTCTGGAGGACAAGATTCATTGAGTGGAGCTGGATCAGAAGAAATATAGAACAAGTGGCAAACTATTTTTCCTGTTGTGAAATCGGTGGCACCGAGTGGCATGTTTCGGTGGTACTGAAAGGATTCGGTTGGACCGAAAACTACAAGTCGGTGAAACCGAGTTCATCACAGAGAAAAACACTTGTCACCTCAGCTCACTAAAAAAGTAAGATCTCACAAAGATTTGCAATGAATTATCTGAAAGATTTGCAATGAATTGGATGCAGAAAATGCAGAACAAAAAAGAAAAGACAAGAAACTGAAAGATCTAGATGAAGTTTTTTTTAAAAGAAAACAAATATGCATGAGACAAATGCAATAACACAGAAAAGAACACAAGAGAACTTCATCTAGAGTTGGGCGGTGACATAGTCACCTATGTTAGAGTATATTGACTTAGGAGTCAAGTGAGAGCACTTGATCATAGGTCATACTCATCGTTTAAGCTCAAAATGGGGTTACCATTTTTCGTTTAAGCATCTTGATGTATTCACATCTTGTTGAGTTGCTTTGACTCATGACTTGGAGTAAAGCTTCTCTAAGATGGAATAACATACCTTGGGTGGTGGTGTGGATCTTGCTCATGTAGTTGAACTTGTGTGGGTGCTCAAGGTTGATGTAGCTCATCAAGAATTGGGAGCACCACTTGGAATTTGAGTCCATCTACCTATATGGGTTAGTTCTTGCAAGGAAGAGCACTTGTGTATCCAAAAATGACAATCATGAAGCTCAACATAGAATTTGTCAAAGGATATGTTTGAATGGTTTTGTGCTTCCTTGTCTTCAACCACCATTGTGTAGAGACTTGGTGATGTAGAGATTGCTCAAGATGTGAGTGAGTTGCCATCTCATAGAATTAGATTCAACCAAGTACCTACATGGGTTAGATAACATGCAAGATGCAAATTTGTCCAAGACATAAGATAATCATCATAAGAGATATATCATGGATTAGTCATAAGCTCATGTCTTGCATGTATCCAATGGAGTTCCTACTCCAAGTTCGAAGCATCAATAGTGTTCAATTCACCTCTCAACCTGCAAAACACTTTCTCATCAAGTGGTTTAGTGAATATATCTGATAATTGCTTATCGGTGCGAACATGCTTAAGATTAATGTCACCCTTAGCAACATGATCTCGAATGAAATGATGACGAACTTCAATTTGCTTAGTTCGAGAATGTTGTACAGGATTATGACCAATTTTGATAGCAATTTCATTGTCACAAAGCAATGGAACATGTTTCACATATATCCCATAATCTTTAAGAGTTTGGGTCATCCAAAGTAATTGAGCACAACATGAACCAGCGGCGATGTACTCCGCTTTGGCGGTAGATAAGGATACCGAGTTTTGTTTCTTGGAGGACCAAGACACAAGAGATCTACCAAGAAATTAACAAGTACCCGAAGTGGACTTTCTATCAACCTTGTCTCTGGCGTAGTCCGAGTCGGAGTATCCAACAAGATCGAAAGATGCCCTCTTAGGATACCAAATGCCAAAATTTGGTGTATGAATTAAGTATCTCACTATCCTTTTCACGGCCTTAAGATGACATTCTTTAGGAGCAGCTTGATATCTTGCACACATGCATACACTTAGCATGATATCGGGACGTGAAGCACAGAGGTATAACAATGAACCAATCATAGAGCGATAAACCTTTTGATCAATCGGTTCACCATCTTTGGTCAAATCAAGATGTCCACTAGTAGGCATGGGTGTAGGCATACCTTTGCATTCTTGCATATTGAACTTCTTGAATAAGTCTTTGGTGTACTTCGTTTGAGAGACAAATGTACCTTCCTTAGTTTGCTTGATTTGCAAACCGAGAAAGAATTTGAGTTCACTCATCATAGACATCTCAAACTTCTTCGACATTAGCTTTCCAAACTTTTCACTAAAAAGAGGGTTAGTTGAACCAAATATGATATCATCAACATAAATTTGGCATACAAATAGTTCTCCATTAACCCTTTTAGTAAAAAGTGTGGAATCAATTTTTCCAATTTCAAAACCACATGCAATAAGGAACTTGGTCAAGCATTTATACCATGCTCTAGGAGCTTGTTTAAGACCATAAAGGGCTTTGTGAAGTTTGTAAACATGATTTCATTTCTTAGGATTGACAAAGCCGTGAGGTTGTTTGACATAAACTTCCTTCTCTATTTCACCATTTAGAAAAGCACTTTTAATGTCCATTTGGTACAAGGTGATATTACGGTGATTAGCATAGGCAAGTAAGATGCGAATGGACTCAAGTCTAGCAACGGGAGCATATGTCTCACCATAGTCCATACCTTCGACTTGTGTGTACCCTTGGGCGACGAGACGTGCTTTGTTGCGAACCACTTGTCCATCTTCATCTTGCTTGTTGCGAAACACCCATTTGGTACCAAGGATGTTGTGGTTGTTGTCGGGCTTCTCAACCAATGTCCAAACTTGGTTTCTCTCAAAGTTGTGTAGCTCTTCATGCATAGCGTTTATCCAGTCCGGATCTTCCAATGCTTCTTCAACCTTCATAGGTTCAATGCTAGAGATGAATGAATAGTTTTCACAAAAGTTAGCTAAACGAGTTTTTGAGTGAGTGATTCTCCCGGTTTGAATATCATTGTAGATTTGCTCGACGGGATGGTCCTTAGCAATTCTTGCTCGAACTTGTGAGAGCTTTTGCTTGGGTCTTTGTTGAACATCTTCTTCATCTTGTTCTTCTTCTTGGCCTTCTTCATTGTTGGCATTGTCGTTCTCTTGTCATGGTGGAGAAGGAGGTTGTTGACGTTCGTCTTGATGCGTTTCCTCGTCTTCTTCATCTTGGTGTGTCCCACTTGTGGATGCTTCCATATCAATTCTTGGTTCACCTTGTCGTGAAGTAGAAGCTTCCACTTGGATAGAGGAGGTACTCTCCTTCACCTCCGTTGGACGAACTTTGCCAATAGACAACTCTTGGATTGCTTCTGAAGGGTCTTTGTCTCCTACATCAATTGGCAATTGCTCTACTTGCGAGCCATTAGATTCATCAAACTTCACATCTACCGTCTCTTCAACCTTTCGGGTGAAATTGTTGTAGACACGGTAAGTGTGAGAGTTTGAGCCATAACCAAGTAGGAAACCTTCATGAGATTTAGGAGCAAATTTTGAACGACGATTCTTATCAAGAATGTAACACTTTGAGCCGAATACTCGAAAGTATCCAACTTGGGGTTTGTTACCGGTGAGGAGCTCGTATGCCGTCTTGCCAAGTAGCTTGTGAAGATACAAGCGATTTGTTGCATGACAAGCTGTCTCAACCGCTTCTGCCCAAAAGTGTTTCGGCGTCTTGTACTCATCAAGCATCATTCTCGCCATTTTGATGAGCGTCCGGTTCTTCCTCTCAACAACTCCATTTTGTTAAGGTGTGTATGTAGCCGAGAACTCGTGTGAAATCCCTTCTTCGTCAAGAAAGGTGTCCACATTTGCATTCTTGAACTCCGTTCCGTTGTCACTCCGAACCTTCTTGATCTTCACTTCAAATTGATTTTGGGCCTTCCTAGCGAAGTTTTTGAAGATCTTTTGTACCTGCGATTTATCATCAAGAAAGAACACCCACGTAAATCTTGAAAAATCATCAACTATAACTAGACCAAAAGAATTTCCACCGAGACTCTTGTAGGCGTTGGGACCAAAAAGATCCATATGAAGTAGCTCGAGTGGCCTCCTTGTGGTCATGATGTTCTTCACGGGATGCCTTCCTCCAACCTGTTTACCTGCCTGACAAGCACTGCAAAGTCTATCCTTATCAAATATGACATCGTTAACTCCAAGGATATGATTTCCTTTAATAAGCTTGTCAAGGTTTCTCATGCCAACGTGACCTAGTCGTCTATGCCACAACCAACCTTTTGAGGATTTAGCAATAAAGCAAGCTTTAGGGTGTGCCTTTTTAGAGAAATCGACAATGTAAAGATCACCTCTATGTATACCGGTAAAGACCATTTTATGATTGTCTCGACGAAACACTTGGCAATCTACCTCAGTAAATAGGACATTGAAACCGAAATTAGCAAGTCTAGATACTGAAAGTAAGTTGTAGCCGAGAGATTCAACGAGCATGACATTTTGAATGGAGCTATCATGTGAGATGGCCACCTTACCAAGGCCAACCACCTTACCCTTTGAATTATCACCAAAGGTGACATATTTTCGAGGGCCGTCATTTTCAGCAAGCTCACGGAAAATCTCTTCATCTCCGGTCATATGATCAGTACATCCACTGTCAAGAACCCATTCCTTTCCTCCTGACACATATCCCCGAAGATTTGCCATAAGACCAAAATGTCTCATTGCATCATCAAGATCAAAGTCACTATCATCATCCTCATCATAGTATCCATGTTCGACATTGTCATGTGGTGGATCAAGTCCTAGAGAGGGTAATTCGTTAGAGTGAGTTTGACAATGATCTTGTCTATGAATTCTTATAGCTTCGGAAATAATATCACCAATAATTCCAACATCTCCTTTGGCACGTATAAGGTTTGTAAGCTCAAATAGACGATCACCATACATAGGATCACTAGTATTTATCTTACTCAAAGCAATAGACTTATGGAGAATTTCATGTAGATTTTTCAAGGAATAATTTGGAAAGCGTTCCTCAAGAAATTTCCATATAGTGTAAGCACACTTGAGAGTAGGCAAACATCTAATCAAGTTTCTAGGCAAGCCTCTAATGATGAGCTCAATAGTTCTAAGATTGCGAATCTTGTCAATATCTTCATCTAGGGTAGGATGCATAGGATCAACATGAGGTGCACAAGGGCTAGCAATGTACTTGTTCAAATGATATTGATTGAAAATTACAAGCTTCTCATTTTTCCACTCATGAAAATACTCTCCATCAAGAATAGGCACTCTATGTCTAAGACTCCCCAAAGTAGACTCATCCATCTTCCTCCAATGGTGATTAAACCAAGGCAATGGAGACCAATGCTCTGATACCACTTGTAGGATCTGGAGAAGATGTGTCTAGAGGGGGGTGATTAGACACTTCGTGCTAAAGTTGCAGTTTTTAAACTATTTTGGTTTAAGTGGAGTTTAGGCACAATTTCAACATTCATAATACATATCAAGCAAGCATGCAAAGAGTATATGAGCAGCGGAAAGTAAAGCATGCATCTTGCAAGATTGTAAAGGGAAGGGTTTGGAGAATTCAAACGCAATTGGAGACATGGATGTTTTTGGCGTGGTTCAGATAGGTGGTGCTATCCTACATCCATGTTGATGGAGACTTCAACCCACGAAGGGTAACGGTTGCGCGAGTCCACGGAGGGCTCCACCCACGAAGGGTCCACGAAGAAGCAACCTTGTCTATCCCACCATGGCCGTCGCCCACGAAGGACTTGCCTCACTAGCGGTAGATCTTCACGAAGTAGGCGATCTCCTTTCCCTTACAAACTCCTTGGTTTAACTCCACAATCTTGTTGAAGGCTCCCAAGTGACACCTAGCCAATCTAGGAGACACCACTCTCCAAGAAGTAACAAATGGTGTGTTGATGATGAACTCCTTGCTCTTGTGCTTCAAATGATAGTCTCCCCAACACTCAACTCTCTCTCTCTCATAGGATTTGGATCTGGTGGAAAGAAGATTTGAGTGGAAAGCAACTTGGGGAAGGCTAGAGATCAAGATTCATCTGGTAGGAATGGAATATCTTGAGCTCAACACAAGGGTAGGCGGTTCTCTCTCAGAACATGTGAGTTAGAAGTGTAGATGTGTTCTGATGGCTCTCTCCACAAATGAAGAGGAGGTGGAGGGGTATATATAGCCTCCACACAAAATCTAACCATTACACACAATTTACCAATCTCGGTGGGACCGAATCAACAAACTCGGTCGGACCGATTTAGTAAACCTAGTGACCGTTAGGGTTTTCGGTGGGACTGATATGCAACTCGGTAGGACCGATATGGTTAGGGTTAGGGCATAACGTAATCTCGGTGAGACCGATTACACAAACTTGGTGAGACAGATTTTGGTAATTAGCTAACCAGAGAGTTGGTCAGGCAAACTCGGTGGGACCGATTACTAAACTCGGTTGGACCGATTTTGATAATAAGTTAACCAGAGAGTTTGCATTGTAATCTCGGTAGTACCGATTGCCTAAACTCAGTGAGACCGATTCTGGTAATGGACATACACAGAGAGATTACAATCCCATCTCGGTGCCGAGATCCCTATCGGTAGAACCGATTTGCTTAGGGTTTGGCGGTGGCTATGACATGTGAAACTCGGTGGCGCCGGATTGAAAGAATCGGTAGGTCCGAGTTTGGCTTTAGGTTTAGGTCATATGTGGAAGTGGGAAAGTAGCTGAGGGTTTTGGAGCATATCACTAAGCACATGAAGCAAGAGGCTCATTAAGCAACACCTCATCCCTCCTTGATAGTATTGGCTTTTCCTATAGACTCAGTGTGATCTTGGATCACTAAAATGTAAAATGAAGAGTCTTGAGCTTGAAGCTTTAGCCAATCCTTTGTCCTTAGCATCTTGAAGGAGTTCCCACATTCTTTAGTCCATGCCACTCCATTGTTGAACTTATCTAAAACATACTAGATAAAAATGTTAGTCCAACAAGAGATATGTTGACATCAATTACCAAAACCACCTGGGGAGCACTTGTGCTTTCACAGACGAACCAGTAAACCCTCGTACAGTCGTACTCCCCTCCGCGTGGGAAACAAAAACAACGGTCGAGTCTTCCCTGCCTCCGTGTCGTTCCCTTCCTAGGCCTCGCCGTCGTCCACCACCCTGGTGCTCTCGGCGTGGCGTGGTCAGCGTGGTCAACGACCGACATGCATCTGAAGTGGACTGTATGTGGAGAGGCTGACAGCTGGGTCCACGGCTGCACGCAAGGAAATGCCTCCTTATTACACGCAAAATAATGATTTCCTCCACCTGACATCTGGGACCCACCGAAACGGCCTCTGTATTTCGCGAAAAAAATGTTACCGCCGCTGACAGCTCGGACCCACCAGCTATATCTTCGCACGCAAGGAAGTGCCTCCTTATTACACACAAAAAAATACTCCCCTGCTATCTAGGACCCAGTAGTGGGCCTACTAAGTTGATGGGGACGAAGGGTGAGGGAGTCCTGGATTAGGGGGTGTCCGGATGGCCGGACTATACCTTCAGACGGACTCCTGGACTATGAAGATACAAGATTGAAGACTTCGTCCCGTGTCCGGATGGGACTTTCCTTGGCGTGGAAGGCAAGCTTGGCGATGCGGATATTCAAGATCTCCTACCATTGTAACCGACTCTGTGTAACCCTAACCCTATCCGGTGTCTATATAAACCGGAGGGTTTTAGTCCGTAGGACATCAACTCCATATACAACAATCATACCATAGGCTAGCTTCTAGGGTTTAGCCTCCTTGATCTCGTGGTAGATCTACTCTTGTACTACCCATATCATCAATATTAATCAAGCAGGAGTAGGGTATTACCTCCATCGAGAGGGCCCGAACCTGGGTAAAAACATCGTGTCCCTTGTCTCCTGTTACCATCCGGCCTTGACGCACAGTTTGGGACCCCCTACCGGAGATCCGCCGGTTTTGACACCGACATTGGTGCTTTCATTGAGAGTTCCTCTGTGTCATCGCCTTTAGGCCCGATGGCTCCTTTGATCGTCAACAATGATGAGGTCCAGGGTGAGACTCTTCTCCCCGGACAGATCTTCGTCTTCGGCGGCTTCGCACTGCGGGCCAATTCGCTGGGCCACTTGGAGCAGATCGAAAGCTACGCCCCTGGCCATCAAGTCAGGTTTGGAAGCTTAAACTACACGGCTGACATCCGCGGGGACTTGATCTTCGACGGGTTCGAGCCATGGCCAAGCGCGCCGCACTATCTCGAGGGGCGTGATCTAGCTCTGCCTCCGGACAGTGCCCTGGAGGCCGCACACGCACCGGTTCCGAACCCTAACTCGGAGCCTATTGCGCCAATCGAGGATGAGCGGTTGGACGTCACCTTGGGGGCTGCGATCTCAAAGGCGATTGAGCCGAACGCCAGCCCCGCACTCTGCATGACCCGTGACTCCGAGGATCCGGACTCCTCCCCGGACTCCGAACCCCACGCGCCCCTGCCAATCGAATCCGATTGGGCGCCGATAATGGAGTTCACCGCCGCGGACATCTTTCAGCACTCACCTTTTGGCGACATCCTGAACTCTCCCAAGTATCTCTCTTTATCAAGAGATCCCTGGCCGGATTACGATCAGCGAGGATGGGATATGGACGATGAAGAAGTTCAAAGCCCACCCACCACCCACTTTGTAGCCACTGTCGACGATTTAACCGACATGCTTGACTTCCGCTCCGAAGACATCGACGGTATGGACGACGATGTAGGAGGCGAACAAGAACCAGCACCTGTAGGGCGCTGGAAGGCCACCTCGTCATATGACATATATATGGTGGATACTCCAAAAGATGGAGATGGCGATGGAACAGCGGGGGATGACACCTCCAAGAAACAGCCAAAGTGCCGGCGTCAGCGGCGCCGCTCTAAATCCCGCCAAAGCAAAAACGGTGATTCCGGCACGGGAGATAATACTACCCCGGATAGCGCCGAAGAACACCCACCCCAGCAAGATTCGGCACAGGAAGATGGAGAAGCCAGCCCTCATGAGAGAGCGGCAGACCGAGAGGTCGAGGATAATAACTATATGCCTCCCTCCGAAGACGCGGCAAGCCTCGATGACGATGAATTCGTCATACCATCAGACCTCGCCGAAAAGAGCGTTTCGAACGCAGGCTTTTAGCCACGGCAAGCAGCCTCAAGAAAAAGCAGCAACAGCTTAGAGCTGACCAAGACTTGCTAGCTGACAGATGGACTGAAGTCCTTGCGGCCGAAGAGTATGAACTCGAACGCCCCTCCAAGAGTTACCCAAAGCGCAGGCCGCTACCCCAATCAGAGGAGGAAGCACCTACATCACTAGCGCACGACATGGCAGACCGGCCACCTCGCGGCCGCGATAGAGAGGCCTCTTGGCCCTCCACCCAAGCCATGCCCCAACGCCGCTCAACTAAGGCACGGGAAAATGCGCCAGACCTGCGAGACGTACTGGAGAATAAGGCAAGACAAACAAGATCGATCTACGGATCGCGCAGGCGCCCTATGGCACGTGACGATGATCTTCACTCCGGATACAACAAATCTGGCCGGGCCGAACACAACAGACATAGCTCTTCCGAGCTGCGTCGTGATATAGCCCAATACAGAGGCGCCGCACACCCGCTATGCTTCACGGATGAAGTAATGGATCATAAAATCCCGGAGGGTTTCAAACCCGTAAACATCGAATCATACGATGGCACAACAGATCCGGCGGTATGGATCGAGGATTATCTCCTTCACATCCACATGGCATGCGGCAATGATCTACATGCCATCAAATACCTCCCGCTCAAACTTAAAGGACCGGCCCGGCATTGGCTTAACAGCTTGCCAGCAGACTCAATCGGTTCTTGGGAGGACCTGGAAGCCACATTCCTCGACAACTTCCAGGGCACTTACGTGCAACCACCGGATGCCGACGACTTAAGCCACATAATTCAGCAGCCAGAGGAATCGGCCAGGCAATTCTGGACACGGTTCCTAACAAAGAAAAACCAGATAGTCGACTGTCCGGACGCAGAGGCCCTAGCAGCCTTCAAGCATAACATCCACGACGAGTGGCTTGCCCGGCACCTGGGACAGGAAAAGCCGAAATCTATGGCAGCCCTCACGACACTCATGACCCGCTTTTGCGCGGGAGAAGACAGCTGGCTAGCTCGCAGTAACAACTTATCAAAGAAGCCTGGTAATTCGGATACTAAGGACAAAAGTGGTAGGACACGTCAGAATAAGCAAAAACGCCGCATTAGCAGCGACAGCAATGAAGACACGACAGTCAACGCCGGATTCAGAGGCTATAAATCCGATCAGCGGAAAAAGCCATCCAAAAAGAATACTCAGGGCCTGTACAGTTGGGACCGAATACTCGACCGCTTGTGCCAGATACATGGCACCCCCGAAAGGCCAGCCAATCACACTAACAGGGATTGTTGGGTGTTCAAGCAGGCAGGCAAGTTAAGAGCCGAAAACAAAGACAAGGGGCTGCACAGCGACGACGAGGAGGAGCCCAGGCCGCCGAACAACAATGGACAGAAGGGCTTTCCCCCACAAGTGCGGACGGTGAACATGATATACCCAACCCACATTCCCAAGAGGGAGCGGAAGCGTGCGCTACGGGACGTATACGCGTTGGAGCCAGTCGCCCCAAAGTTCAACCCATGGCCCTCCTGCTTGATGACTTTTGATCGAAGGGACCATCCCAGTAGCATCTGTCATGGCGGCTTCGCCGCATTAGTTCTCGACCCAATCATCGACGGATTTCATCTCACAAGAGTCCTCATGGACGGCGGTAGTAGCCTGAACCTGCTTTACCAGGATACAGTGCGGAAAATGGGCATAGATCCCTCAAGGATTAAGGCCACAAAAACGACCTTTAAAGGCGTTATACCAGGTGTAGAAGCCAACTGTATAGGCTGAGTAACACTTGACATGGTCTTCGGATCCCCGGACAATTTCCAAAGCGAAGAGTTAATCTTCGATATAGTCCCGTTTCGCAGTGGCTATCATGCCCTGCTCGGACGAACCGCATTCATAAAATTCAATGCGGTGGCACACTACGCATATCTCAAGCTCAAGATGCCAGGCCCTCGAGGACTAATCACGGTCAACGGAAACACTGAACGCTCCCTCCGTACGGAGGAGCACACGGCGGCTCTCGCAGCGGAAGTACAAAGTAGCCTTCTTAGGCAATTCTCCAGTCCGGCCGTTAAAAAGCCAGACACTGCCAAGCGCGCCCGGAGTAACCCATAGCAGGACCGCCTGGCACGCTCTGAGCAAGCATAGCAATGCGGCCCCAACCCCAGCTCTCGCGACATAGCGAAACCAGTGCCTCGCGTACATAACTACGCCCTTGAAATACCATGGGCACAGGGGAAGGGGCACAATAACGGCACGCCCAAAATACGGCTTAAAACATACTAGGGGCTGCCGGAGTTTTTTTTAATTTTTTCTAACTTTCAGGACTCCATACTTCGGACGACCTGTTCGGCAATTCGACTGCCGCACAAACGATGCAAGATCCAGGGAGGCAGACAAGCCATGCCGCATTATGGAACTCCCAGGTGGTCTCTGTTGCGAGCGGTATACCTGTTTTGAATACAATTCCGCGGCCTGCCCCTGGTCAGGACATGTTAAATAGTCCAATATCCTTTTGCTTATCGCACTATTTGTATCGTTCGGCTTTGATAAATAGCCTCTCTATAAACAATGCATAGCTTTTTGTCTATTTTTTGCATTATCCTCTTTTCACATATATGTTTATTAAATGACATGATTGTACCCGTACACCATGGTACGACAAACACACCAGGGGCTTCAGTACCCCTCATTATGGTGTGAGAAGTCCGTACACTTTCACAAGTGCGGCACCCCGAACTTATAGCACTATATGCATCGGCTCCGAATCATGATTTGGGTCAATAGTTGGGTTTGCCCGGCTCCTATGTTTTGGTGCCTTACATTCCGCTATATCGGCTAAGGTAGCACTAGGAGAACCACTGCAATTGTGCCCCGGTTTAGCTGGGTTAAGCACCTCAGTGTAGAAAGCTAAAACTGACTGTCATGATGAGGCGAGAGACCGGTCGCTGTTCGAGAGGTTTTTCGAGTCCCTAAAGACTTATGCCGCTTCGAGCGAGGAGTCGGCTTTGTCCGGCCAAGGCGTGGATAGCGCCCCGAACTCGGTCTTCCAAACTAGGGGCTTCGCCGAAATTTAAAATTATAGAGTTCTATGGCTAAGTGAGAGTGTTCAAGCATTATAGTCCGATTGCTTGGTTCGTTGTGCTGAGCGCCTCCCTCGAAGGACCCAACTATGGGAAAAAGAGCGCTCAGGTTTATCCCGAACACCCCGGCACTAGTGGCATGGGGGCAGAAGCCGACGACTGGCCATCTCTCAATTTTTTGATAAACGACCGCACAGAAAGTAATATTTTAAATTCAATAAGCATTGCTTAGCGCATATGAACAAGTTTTCAGCGCACAGGATAAACACGAGCGAGTTCATTCAAAAATCACATCCTTGGTACATTCATCCGCCACAAGGCGGACACCTGCAAGAACATCCTTGTAGTAGTTCTCGAGCTTGCAATGCTCCTTCCCTGGTGGCGGCCCGTCCTTCAAAGCTTCTCACCATCCAGCTTACCCCAGTGCACCTTTGCACGGGCAAGGGCCCGACGGGCACCTTCGATGCAGACGAAGTGCTTGATGACCTCGAGCCTCGGACAGGCCTCCACCAGCCGCCGCACCAGCCCGAAATAGCTCCCAGGCAGGGCCTCTCCGGGCCACAGCCGAACTATGAAGCCCTTCATGGCCTGTTCGGCCACCTTGTGGAGCTCGACCAGCTGTTTCAGCTGGTAGCTCAAGGGCACAGGGTGTCCGGCCTCAGAATACTGAGACCAGAACACCTTCTCCGTCGAGCTGCCCTCTTCAGCTCGGTAGAATGCGGCGGCGGCGGATACGCTGCGGGGAAGATCTGCGAATGCCCCTGGAGAGCTCCGGATTCGGGTAAGTAACAAGTAGTTTACTTTTATATTTCTGCTTTGCATAAAGAATGCCTTACCCGCTGCTATCTTCCTCATCTCCTCCAACTCTTGGAGGGCCTTTTGGGCTTCGGCCTTGGCAGACTTGGCAGTCTCAAGGGCCGTCGCGAGCTCGGATGCTTGCGCCTTTGACTCAAGCTCCAAACTCTCATGTTTTTTCATGAGAGCCTGAAGCTCTTGCTGCACCTCGCCGACCTGAGCCCCAAGTCTATCTCGCTCGGTGCGCTCCGCGGCCGTTTTCTTTTCGGCCTCAGACAGCACCTTCTTAAGGGTCGCCACCTCAGTCGTGGCCCCTACAATAAGCAGTACAATCCTGTTATCTTTTTGCAATCACGCCTTTCTATAGGCACTTTTTCTGTAAGGTATTTCTTACCTTCTTTCTCCTCGAGCCGCCGCTTGGCAAGGCCGAGCTCTTGCTCGGTCCGCTCGAGGTCCTGCTTCAGGACACCACCTCCGCAGTCAGTGCGGTGGTGGATAGCAGCGAAGCCTGCATACGCATATTGACTCTTTTTGTTAGACTCCTGCGATATTTAAAAGGTCCTCTATTCGGCTTTTCTTTCCGAACGTCAAACAAAGCATCAGGGGCTACTGTCTATGTGGTAATATTTTTACATATTTTTACTTACCTCGAAGCCTGTTAGAAGGCTAGTGCAAGCTTCAGTCAGTTCGCTCTTGGCGGACTGAACCTTCTGGATCACCGTACTCATAATAGTACGGTGCCCCTCGTCGGTGGAGGCGCCGTCAAGCACCTCCAGCAGATTGTCCGGCACCTCCGGTTGGACGGAGGCCGCTGGCTCAGAAGGCTTGCTCCTCTTGGAAGGAGTTCTCCTACCGTGGTCCGGAACTGTGGAAGATTCCGGCGCGGTGTCTGGCACAAAGCCGGACTTGGAGCCCTGGGGGGCCTTATCCCCTTCACTCCTGGAGTCCGGGAGGTTGCCTTGCGGCTCCTCCGGGACCACCTCCTCCTGCCTCGGAGCTTGTCGTGATGCCACTTCGGCATCGTCTGCAGTGCAGGGGGAGACAGCGGGCGGAACTGAGTTCACGTCCGATGAGTCCAGGGAGCCACCCGACGATTCATTGAATTCGGCCCGGGGCGGGCTGCATAATTACGTTCAACATTAGGGAAAGCTGTGCAACAAAGGAACATCATGAGTTACTCTGATATCCGAACTTACGATTTCGCCGGACGCTTGGCCCTGTCTGCCACTCCTCTCCGCCCTCTTCGGCGTCGGGGGAGTAGTCCGGCGGAGGGGTCTTCCTTTTCCTAGACCCCTCGGCCTCCCCCGTTGGGGCGGCTTTCCTCCTCTCTCCTCCCTCCGCTGGGGGGGAGAGTTTTCTTCTTCCTCCTCGTTTTCACGGGAAGAGGGCGTCTCAGACTCGTCGGATGACGAGTCCGACACCACCACGTTACGGGCACTCTTTCGAGTCCCCGTGGTCTTCTTCTTCTTGGCCTTCTTCTCTGGCACCACATAAGGCGCCGGAACTAGCAGCTTCACTAGTAGAGCTAGGGCTGGGTCTTCGGGCAGCGGAGCCGGACAGTTAATCGGTCCAGATATCGCCCGCCAAGCCTGTCAAAGGTAAGGGAGTTTAGATCCCGCATAGAGTCAAACTATGAAAAAAGCTTAACATCCTGTAAAAGGTGAAGATATATTACCTCGCTAGCATGATGCCGCGAGCTGTATCCGTGGTCCTCGGAAGCGGATGCGGGAGCCTCAGCGCCCTTGAATAGCACCTTACAAGCATCTTCATATGTCGTGTCGAAGAGCCTGCTAAGGGTTTGGTGCTGCGCCGGGTCGAACTCCCACAGATTAAAATCCCGTTGTTGGCACGGGAGGATCCGGCGCACGAGCATAACCTGGATTACATTAACAAGCCGGATTGGCTTGCTCACCAGGGACTGGATGCATGTTTGCAATCTGGTCACCTCTTTTTCGTCACCCCATGACAGGCCCGTCTCTTTCCAGGACATAAGCCACATGGGGGTCCAGATCGGAACTCGAGGGCTGCGATCCAGTCCGGATCGCATGGCTCGGTGATGTAAAACCACCCGGATTGCCACCCCTTTAGGGTCTCCATAAAAAGAGCCCTCGAACCATAGGACGTTGGCCATCTTGCCCGCCATGGCACCTCCACACTCCGCCTGGCTGCCGCGCACCACCTTGGGCTTGACGTTGAAGGTCTTGATCCAGAGGCCGAAATGAGGGCTGACGCGAAGGAAAGCCTCGCACACGACAATAAATGCCGAGATGTTGAGGATGAAGTTCGGGGCCAGATCGTGGAAATCCCGGCCGTAGTAGAACATGAGCCCCCGAACAAATGGGTGGAGTGGAAAACCCAGTCCACGGAGGAAGTGGGGAAGAAATACTACCCTCTCATGGGGCCTTGGGGTGGGGAGAAGCTGCCCCTTTTCGGGAAGCCGGTGCGCGATGTCCTTAGACAGGTATCCGGCCTTCCTTAGCTTCTTGACTTGGCCCTCCGTAGCGGAGGAGACCATCCACTTGCCTCCCGCTCCGGACATTGCTGGAGAAGGTTGAGGTGGGAAGTGCGGGCTTGGGCGCTGGAGCTCGAGCGCGTAGGAGATGGATAGGCAAAGGAGGAAGAAGGCGTAGGTAAAAAGGTGGATCCTTATCCCCTTATATGGGCGGATGCGGTTGTGCGTCCCCACCAGCCTAGTAAAACTCGCTTGCCTCCCAAGCGCCGTGATAAATGGCGCGGTTGGGTTACCCACGTCAGTATTGATGAGAATCCCGTAAAAGGGGTACACGATCTCTGCTTTGACAAGACGTGCCAAGGAAACCGCCTCGCAAAACGTGCTGAGGTGGAAAAGTAAAAAAGATTCGAGTAAAGGACTTGGCCGTAGTATGATGACGCACTGCGGAATACGTCAGCAGATTTGATTTGTGTTTATATTATTCTCTCTATGGCAATATGTGGAAACTTATTTTGCAGAGCCGGACACTACTCTTGGTGTTTACAATCTTCTATGAAGGACTTGGAGGAGGAACCCGCCTTGCAATGTCGAAGACAATCTGCGCGCTGGACTCATCGTCATTGAAGCCTGGTTCAGGGGCTACTAAGGGAGTCCTGGATTAGGGGGTGTCCGGATGGCCGGACTATACCTTTAGCCGGACTCTTGGACTATGAAGATACAAGATTGAAGACTTCGTCCCGTGTCCAGATGGGACTTTCCTTGGCGTGGAAGGCAAGCTTGGCGATGCGGATATTCAAGATCTCCTACCATTGTAACCGACTCTGTGTAACCCTAACCCTATCCGGTGTCTATATAACCGGAGGGTTTTAGTCCGTAGGACATCAACTCCATATACAACAATCATACCATAGGCTAGCTTCTAGGGTTTAGCCTCCTTGATCTCGTGGTAGATCTACTCTTGTACTACCCATATCATCAATATTAATCAAGCAGGAGTAGGGTATTACCTCCATCGAGAGGGCCCGAACCTGGGTAAAAACATCGTGTCCCTTGTCTCTTGTTACCATCCGGCCTTGACGCACAACTCGGGACCCTCTACCCGAGATCCGCCGGTTTTGACACCGACAAAGGGCTTTGCAACTTAGTCAATATGCACGATTTTAGCTCGACTGACCGTACGATGTCCATCCAACGGCCGTAGTGCTTCTTCAACCTCTGGTTTTCTTGCTCCAGCCGCCTAAAGCAGCACCGGTCGTGCCGCCTGCTCCTGCCTCCCGCGGCCGGCTGTGCTGCCGCGGAGGCCTCACCACCCCCATACTACTCCCACCACTGGCCAGGCCATCCCTCCACTCCACTCACCCACACCCCCTATTATTCTGCGGCGATGGCAGCGCAACCGAACCAGTGAACCCTCGTACTCCTCTCCGCGTGGGCATCCACTGCCGCGTCTTCCCCGGCTCCGCGTCGTCCCCTTCCTAGGCCTCACCGTCGTCCACCGCTGTGGTGCTGTCGGCGCGCCGTGGTCAATGTGGTCAACAACCGAATTCCATCGGAAGAATACTGTACGTGGAGAGGCTGACAGCTGGGTCCACGACAGCCGCAAGGAAGTGCCTCCTTATTACATGGAAATAATTATTCCTCCACCTGACAGCAGGGACCCACCGGACGCCCACCAGTATATCGCGAAAAAAACGTTTGCCCCTGACTGCTGGGAGCCACCCGACGGGCCACCGTATTTCGCAAAAAAAATGTTCCCCCTGCTGTCAGCTCGGACCCACCGGAAGTGCCTCCTTATTACACACAAAAAAATGAATACCCCCTGCTATCTAGGACCCACCTTGGTGGGAGGCTGACTTGTGGGCCTACTAAGTTGACGAGGACGGAGGGCTTTGTCAACTTAGTCAATATGCACGATTCTAGCTCCATTGACCGTACGATGTCCATCCAATGGTCGTAGTGCTTCTTCAACCTCTGGTCTTCTTGCTCCAGCCGCCCAAATCAGCGCCGGTCGTGCCGCCTACTCCTGCCTCCCGTGGCCGGCTGTGCTGCCGCGGAGGCCTCACCGCCCCCTACTATTCCCACCGCTGGCTAGGCCCTACGGCAACGGCAGCCTCATAGCGCAGCCGAACGAATGAACCCTCATACTCCTCTCCGCATGGGCATCCACTACCGCATCTTTACCGGCTCCGTGTCGTCCCCTTCCTAGGCCTCGCCGTCGTCCACCGCCCTGGTGCTCTCGGCACGGCGTGGTCAACGTGGTCAAGGAACGACTTCCATCGGACGTGGACTGTATGTGGAGAGGCTGACAGCTGGGTCCACGGCGGCAGCAAGGAAGTGCCTCCTTATTACGCGGAAAATAATGATTCCTCCACCTGACAGCAGGGACCCACCGGACGGGCCACCGTATTTCATGAAAAAATGTTTCCCCCCTGAGTGCTGGGACCCACCAGCTACACCTTCGCACGCAAGGAAGTGTGTCCGGGCAAAAAAAACGATTCGCCCCCCTGACTGCTGGGACCCACCAGCTACATCTTCGCAAGCAAGGAAGTGCCTGACAGTCGGGACCCACCTAGTCGAAGCGTACATAGCGTTGTCATTCTGGTCGCGAACGTGTACGTACATATATACTAGTGGATGTAGAGGCGCGCACGTGTCGTAGTAGAGGCGGCCAGGGTGCAAGAAAGAAAATACGGCCATGTATGTGTACATACGGGCGGGGTCTTGAATGCCTACTCACGCATACGTACGGCGAGGGCTCGTGTACATGGCTAGGTCGGAACGGAGAAACAGCGTCGTCGTCGTGTTCATGGGGAGGCAACCGAATGCGTCGTGTTCATGGGGAGGCAACGGAATACGTCATGTTCATCAGGAGGCAACGCGGCTGGGTCGGAACGGAATGCGTGGTCGTGTTCATTGGGAGGGCTTGGACGGAACAGGCGATGGAAACGAGGCCTGGCGTACCACAGAACGGAGGAAACAGCCTTGTGTTCGACCGGCCACGTTCGAAACGGGATCCTGTTCATCGAGAGGGGTCTGGCATACCGCAAAACGGAGGAAACGGACCTCCTACGGTCGAAGCGGGGGTCCTGTTGATCAGGAGGGGTGTGGCGTACCGCAAAACGGAGGAAACGAACCTCCTACCGTCGAAACGGGGGTCCTGTTGATCGGGTGGGGTGTGGTGTACCGCAAAATGGAGGAAACGGACTTGTGTTGGAGCGCTACGTCGAAACGGGGGTCCTGTCCATCAGGAGGGGTGTGGCGTACCGCTAAACGGGACTCCACGGGATACTGTTCATCTCCACCATCGACCCCCTCATGCCTCCACGAGCTACTGTTCATCCACCGTCGACCTCCTCCAGCCTCCACGGGCTCCTGTTCATCTAGCCTCCACCGCGCGCTACTCCACCGACTAATGTTCAACCACCCCTCCACCGTCTACTATTCATCCTGCCCTCCACACCACGGGGTCCTGTTCAACCACCCCTCCATGGGCACCCCTCTACCGTCTACTGTTCATCCTGCCCTCCACACCATGGGGTCCTGTTCATCCACCCCTCCACGGGCACCCCTCCACCGTCTACTGTTCATCCTGCCCTCCACACCACGGGGTCCTGTTCATCCACCCCTCCACGGGCACCCCTCCACCGTCTACTGTTCATCCAGCCCTCCACCACACCACGGGGTCCTGTTCATCCAGAGGCAATGCCACTGCTCACTGTTCATCCAAACCCCCCACAATGCTCACTGTTCATCCCATCGATCGGCTTCAGTTAGCAGCAGTATCCAAGGAATCGCTCGATCGGGTTCAGTTAACAGCCATCGATCGATCACTCGGGTTCAGTAACGCGTAGCCTGCAGTGCAATCGCTCGGGTTCAGTTAGAGCCCAATGCCTCGCTCGGGTTCAGTTAGAGCCAATGCCTCGCACACACGCGCGTACATGTACGAGAGAAACGCGCATCGCTCGGCCCCCGACCTCCCACCGTAACCGGGAACTCCCCGAAATTTTCCTCCCCCTCGCTTCTACCACGGTTTTTTCCGTCATGGACGGCCCAAAGAATGTCATGCAGTTGCGTCTCCGGCCCACCCAGGATGAAAAGCCCATTTTCTATCATGATTTTTTGTCATAGAAGTAGGAGCCCACCACATCTATGATGATACTGGGTTTTGTCACAATTATCGTCATAGAAGTGTCATATGTATAACAGAAAAAAATTTCGTTCGGCCAAAAATGCCACGGATGTGTCTTCTTTTTGTAGTGCAAGCTGCTCTATGAGCTCCCGGTGCTTGCCCAGGAGACGATTGTAGGCGGCGAACCGGAAGGCGTCGAGATGCTGAAGAAAGTAGAAATCAGAATAAGGCCAACACTCTAAAGATTCGACCCAACTACTATGTAGTTGGCCCGAACCTCGGGGGCTACACCCAGCGGGTGCACTGGCGCGCCCCCACAAAGAAGAAATTACAAGAAGACTTACCAGAACGGCGCGCTCCAGTCACGCGTCCGCTCCACCTCGGCCTGGGCGAAGGCCTCGAGCCGTTCTGTCTGGCCTTGTAGGCGGCGACTGACGGTGTCCAGCGTCGCTTCCTCCTGGGTCTGAGGCCCGAAGACAACGGCGCCCCCGCTCCGCGCCGGCTGCGGCACGACAGCTCGGCGCCCTCCCTGCCAGGGCACCAAGGCGTACTCCCCACTGGCGGCTCGCGACGCGGCCATCACCTCCTCCGACGCCCCTCCCAGCGCCGATGACGACCCAGACGCTAGGACACCCTGCGTCGCCGACTCCGGCCCAGCTGCCGGGGTGGCCTCCGGCACCGCCGCCCGCGGTGCCTCCTCCAAAATCAGCGGCCTCTCCGACACCGCCGCCCGCAGCGTCTCTTCCAAAATGACGCCGCCTCCACGACCATCAGTCCCCGCTTGCTCGACCACATCGGCCCGCGGCGGGGTGTCATCCGCCACCTCCACGACCTCCCGGTCGGGGATCACCACCTCAGCCCGGCCTCCACGGCCGCGCTCCCTCACCGACGACGGCTCAAAGACCGTCGCCTCCACCACCGTGCCGTTTGACATCTCGCGCCAGGCCGGCTCCGCGCTGGCTCGCGCCCATGCTGCCGCCACGTCGGTCCAAGCACGGACCGACGCCGCCTCCAGCTCCGCCTCGGCCCGGTTCCTGTCCCACCAGGCCAAGGCTTCGGCGTCGTTCGGATCCAGGCCGAGGTCCGAGTCGGCCCGTCCCTCCACCTCAGCCTGGTCGGCAAGGTCGGACCGGCTCCTGCAGAACGCGACCCCTTCGGCTGTCGCGGCTTCTGCCGCCACCCTCGCCAGCGCGATTGGCGACCTGAAGAAGAAGACAGAATGAGAAGAAAAGAAACAAGACTAGCTCAAGAAAAAAAATCTGAGCGCAAATGAGAGATGAAGCTTACCCCGCCAAGGCCGGGACCGGGGTTGGCCTCCTGTGCCCGCCGCCGCGCTTCCTCTTGGCCGGCCTCCCGGCCCCGGCTGGGTCCGCCATGCGCTTCGGGGCCCGGGGTCGCGGCGCGACGCTGTCTTTCCCATGCGGGCGGCTCGGCGTCGCCCCATGCGAGGACCCGGCTCCGCCCGCGTCGCCGCCTCCCCCGCCCAACACCACTACACCAACAACTGGCGCCAGCACCGACCATTCCGTGCCGCGGTCAGCAATTCAAGACACATGAAGAAAAACCTTACCCGCGCGACGCCCAGCGCCGGCGTCGGACTCGGCCTCCTCCTCCTCGCCATGAGCCGCGGGCTCCTCTGGCGCCACAGGCGCCACTTGCGACGGGGCCTGATACATCAATTTTGCATCATGCTTTTATATCGATATTTATTGCATTATGGGCTGTTATTTCACGTTATGTCACAATACTTATGGCTATTCTCTCTTATTTTGAAAAGGTTTACATAAGGAGGGAGAATGCTGGCAGCTGGAATTCTAGGCTGGAAAAGGAGCAAATATTAGAGACCTATTCTGCGCAACTACAAAAGTCCTGAAACTCCACGGAACGTCTTAAAATAAATAAACAAAAATCCTCGCCAAAGATGAAGGCTAGGGGGCCCACACCCTGCTCATGAGGGTGCCCCCCCCTTAGGGCACGCCCCCCACCTCGTGGGCCCCCTGGTGGCTCTCCGACGCCCATCTTCTCCTATATGAAGTCTTTCGATGAGAAAAAAATAAGAAGGAACTTTTCGGGATGAGACTCCGCCGCCACGAGGCGGAACCTTGGCGGAACCAATCTAGAGCTCCGGCAGAGCTGTTCTGCCGGGGATACTTCCCTCTGGGAGGGGGAAACCATCACCATCATCATCACCGACGCTCCTCTCATCGGGAGAGGGCAATCTCCATCAACATCTTCACCAGCACCATCTCATCTCCAAACCCTAGTTCATCTCTTGTATCCAATTCTTGTCTCCAAGTCCGGGATTGGTGCTAGTAGGTTGCTAGTAGTGTTGATTACTCCTTGTAGTTGATGCTAGTTGGTTTATTTGGTGGAAGATCATATGTTTAGATCATTTATGCATATTATTACCCCTCTGATTATGAACATGAATATGCTTTGTGAGTAGTTACGTTTGTTCCCGAGGACAAGGGAGAAGTCTTGCTATTAGTAGTCATGTGAATTTGGTATTCGTTCGATATTTTGATAAGATGTATGTTGTCTAGCCTCTAGTGGTGTTATGTGAACATCGACTACATAACACTTCACCATTATTTGGGCCTAGAGGAAGGCATTGGGAAGTAATAAGTAGATGATGGGTTTCTAGAGTGACAGAAGCTTAAACCCTAGTTTATGCGTTGCTTCGTAAGGGGCTGATTTGGATCCACATGTTTCATGCTATGGTTAGGTTTACCTTAATACTTTTGTTGTAGTTGCGGATGCTTGCAATAGAGGTTAATCATAAGTGGGATGCTTGTTCAAGTAAGAACAGCACCCAAGCACCGGTCCACCCACATATCAAATTATCAAAGTACCGAACGCGAATCATATGAACGTGATGAAAACTAGCTTGATGATATTCCCATGTGTCCTCGGGAGCGCTTTTCCTATTATAAGAGTTTGTTCCGGCTTGTCCTTTGCTACAAAAAGGATTGGGCCACCTTGCTGCACCTTATTTACTTTAGTTACTTGTTGCTCGTTACAATTTACCTTATCATAAAACTATCTGTTACCACTTATTTCAGTACTTGCAGAGAATACCTTGCTGAAAACCGCTTATCATTTCCTTTTGCTCCTCGTTGGGTTCGACACTCTTACTTATCGAAAGGACTACGATAGATCCCCTATACTTGTGGGTCATCAAGACTCTTTTCTGGCGTCGTTGCCGGGGAGTGTAGCGCCTTTGGTAGGTGGAATTTAGTAAGGAAAAAAATTATATAGTGTGCTGAAATTTACTGTCACTTGTTACTATGGAAAGTAATTCTCTGAGGGGCTTGTTCGGGGTATCTTAACCCCGTCCAGTAGAGCAAAGAGTTGCTCCTCAACCTACTGAACCTATTGAAAATGAAACTCCTTTTGAATTTCCTTCGGGTATGATGGAAAAACTACTAGCTAATCCTTTTACAGGAGATGGAACAAAGCATCCTGATGAGCACTTAATATATGTGGATGAAGTTTGTGGATTATTTAAGCTTGTAGGTATACCCGATGATGTTGCTAAGAAGAAGGTCTTCCCTTTATCTTTGAAGGGAGACGCATTGACATGGTATAGGCTATGTGATGATATGAGATCATGGAACTATAAAAGATTGAAATTGGAATTTCATTAAAAGTATTATCCTATGCATCTTGTTCATCGTGATCGCAATTATATATATAATTTCTGGCCTCGCGAAGGAGAAAGCATCGCTCAAGCTTGGGGGAGGCTTAAATCAATGTTATATTCATGCCCCAACCATGGGCTTCCAAGGGAAACAATTATTCAAAATCTTTAAGCTCGGCTTTCTGAAAATAATCGCACCATGCTCGATACTTCTTGTGCTGGCTCTTTTATGATGAAGACTATTGAATTCAAATGGAACTTATTGGATAGAATTAAATGCAACTCTGAAGATTGCGACCTCGACGAAGGTAAGGAGTCAGGTATGACACCTAAGTTTGATTGTGTTAAATCTTTTATGGATACCCATATTTTCCGCAAGTTTAGCACTAAATATGGACTTGGCTCTGAGATAGTAGCTTCTTTCTGTGAATCTTTTGCTACTTATGTTGATCTCCCCAAGGAGAAGTGGTTTAAATATCATCCTCCCATAGAAGTAAAAGTAGCTGCACCTATTAAAGTTGAAGAAAAGACTGTCACTTATAGTGATCCTATTGTTCCTACTTCTTATGTTGAGAAACTACCTTTCCCTGTTAGAATAAAGGATCATGCTAAAGCTTCAACTGTTGTTCGTAAAAGCAATATTAGAACTTATACACCTACTGAGCAAGTTAAAGTAGAACCTAATATTGCTATTGTTAAAGATCTCTTGTCTGATAATATTGATGGGCATGTTATTCAGTTCAACAAAGAAACTTCTAGAATTGCTAAACCTTGTGCTAAAGATAAACATAGACATGTGGTAGTCGTGCCTGTTATTTCTGTTAAATAGGAGATCATTGTTATCATGGCTTATGTGATATGGGTGCTAGTGCTAGTGTTATACCTTATGACTTGTATAAAGAAATCAAGCATGAAATTGCACCTGCCGAGTTAGAAGAAATTGATGTCACAATTAAGCTTGCCAATAGAGATACTATTTCACCAGTGGGAATTTATAGAGATGTTGAAGTCTTGTGTGGGAAAACTAAATATCCTGCTGATTTTCTTGTTCTCAGTTCCCCACAATATAGCTTTTTTCCCATTATATTTGGTAGACCCTTCTTGAACATTGTTAATGCTAGGATAGATTGCAAAAAGAATGTTGTTACTATTGGCTTGGATGATATGATTCGTGAGTTTAATTTCTCTAAATTTAGTAAACAACAACGTGAGGAAGAATTGCCTAGTAAGGATGAAATTATTGGTCTTGCTTTTATTAACGTACCTCCTAGTGATCCTTTAGAACACTATTTGCTAGACCATGAAAATGATATGTTCATGAATGAAAGAAGGGAAATAGATGAAGTATTCTTTAAACATGAACCTATTCTGCAACACAATTTGCCTGTTGAAATTTTAGGGGATCCTCCTCCACCCAAGGGTGATCCCGTGTTTGAGCTTAAACCGTTGCCTGATAATCTTAAATATGCTTATCTTGATGAAAAGAAGATATATCATGTTATTATTAGTGCTAACCTTTCAGAGCATGAAGAAGAAAGATTATTGAAAACTCTTAAGAAGCATCGTGCCGCTATTGGATATACTCTTGATGATCTTAAGGTGAAAGGATCGAGAAGAGGTGTCTAGAGGGGGGGTGATTTGACACTAAGTGCAAAAAGTTACAGTTTTTAATATTCTTAAGTTTAAGTGGAGTTTAAGCACAAGTTTAACAAACACAATACATATCAAGCAAGCATGCAATGAGTATATGAGCAGCGCAAAGTAAAGCATGCAACTTGCAAGAATGTAAAGGGAAGGGTTTGGAGAATTCAAACGCAATTGGAGACACGGATGTTTTTGTCGTGGTTCCGATAGGTGGTGCTATCGTACATCCATGTTGATGGAGACTTCAACCCACGGAGGGTAACGGTTGCGCGAGTCCATGGAGGGCTCCACCCACGAAGGGTCCACGAAGAAGCAACCTTGTCTATTCCATCATGGCCGTTGCCCACGAAGGACTTGCCTCACTAGCGGTAGATCTTCACGAAGTAGGCGATCTCCTTGCCCTTACAAACTCCTTGGTTCAACTCCACAATCTTGTCGGAGGCTCCCAAGTGACACCTAGCCAATCTAGGAGACACCACTCTCCAAGAAGTAACAAATGGTGTGTTGATGATGAACTCCTTGCTCTTGTGCTTCAAATGATAGTATCCCCAACACTCAACTCTCTCTCACAGGATTTGGATTTGGTGGAAAGAAGATTTGAGTGGAAAGCAACTTGGGGAAGGCTAGAGATCAAGATTCATATGGTTGGAATGGAATATCTTGAGCTCAACATAAGTGTAGGTAGTTCTCTCTCAGAAAATGTGTATTGGAAGTGTAGGTATGTTCTGATGGCTCTCTCCACGAATGAAGAGTGGGTGGAGGGGTATATATAGCCTCCACAAAAAAACTAACCGTTACACACAATTTACCAATCTCGGTGAGACCGAATTGAGAAACTCGGTCGGACCGATTTAGCAAATCTAGTGACCGTTAGGATTTTCGGTGGGACTGAGATGCAACTCGGTAGGACCGATATGGTTAGGGTTAGGGCATAACGTAATCTTAGTGTGACCGATTACACAAACTCGGTGGGACCGATTTTGGTAATAAGCTAACTAGAGAGTTGGTCAGGCAAACTCGGTGAGACCGATTACACAAACTTGGTGAGACCGATTTTGGTAAGAAGCTAACCGGAGGATTTGCATTGTAATCTCGGTAGTATCGATTGCTCAAACTTGGTGAGACCGATTTTGGTAATGGACATACACAGAGAGATTACAATCCCATCTCGGTGAGACCGAGATCCCTATCGGTGAAACCGATTTGCTAGAGTTTGTGGCAGTGACTATGACATGTGAAACTCGGTGGCGCCGGATAGAAAGAATCGGTGGGGCCGAGTTTGACTTTTGGTTTAGGTCATATGTGGATGTGGAAAGGTAGTTGAGGGTTTTGGAGCATATCACTAAGCACTTTGAGCAAGCAAGCCATTAAGCAACACCTCATCCCCTCTTGATAGTATTGGCTTTTCCTATAGACTCAATGTGATCTTGGATCACTAAAATAGAAAATGTAGAGTCTTGATCTTGAAGCTTGAGCCAATCCTTTGTCCTTAGCATCTTGAAGGGGTTCCACATCCTCTAGTCCATGCCACTCCATTGTTGAACTTATCTGAAACATACTAGGTAAAAGTGTTAGTCCAACAAGAGATATGTTGACATTAATTACCAAAACCACCCAGGGAGCACTTGTGCTTTCATAAGGGCATTAGTCCCACTCTCTATCAACATAAAATAAATTTGGAAGCAGATGCCAAACCAGTTCGTGATCCTCAACGACGTCTGAATCCTAAAATGAAAGAAGTGGTAAGAAAGGAAATACTAAAGCTTCTGGAGGCAGGTATAATTTATCCCATTGCTGATAGTCAGTGGGTAAGTCCTGTCCATTGTGTCCCTAAGAAGGGAGGTATCACTGTTGTTCCTAATGATAAGGATGAATTGATCCCACAAAGAATTATTACAGGTTATAGGATGGTAATTGATTTCCGCAAATTAAATAAAGCTACTAAGAAAGATCATTACCCCTTACCTTTTATTGATCAAATGCTAGAAATATTATGCAAACATACACATTATTGCTTCCTAGATGGTTATTCTGGTTTCTCTCAAATACCTGTGTCGGCTTAAGATCAATCAAAGACTACTTTTACATGCCCTTTTGGTACTTTTGCTTATAGACGTATGCCTTTTGGTTTATGTAATGCACCTGCTACCTTTCAAAGATGCATGATGGCTATATTCTCTGACTTTTGTGAAAAGATTTGTGAGGTTTTCATGGATGACATTTCCGTCCATGGTTCCTCTTTTGATGATTGCTTGAGCAATCTTGATCGAGTTTTGCGGAGATGTGAAGAAACTAATCTTGTCTTGAATTGGGAAAAGTGCCACTTTATGGTTAATGAAGGTATTGTCTTGGGGCACAAAGTTTCTGAAAGAGGTATTGAAGTTGATAAAGCCAAGGTTGATGCTATTGAAAAGATGCCATGTCCCAAGGACATCAAAGGTATAAGAAGTTTCCTTGGTCACGCCGGATTTTATAGGAGGTTCATTAAGGACTTCTCAAAAATTTCTCGGCCTCTGACTAATTTATTGCAAAAAGATATACCATTTGTCTTTGATGATGATTGTGTAGAAGCATTTGAAATACTTAAGAAATCATTAGTCTCTGCACCTGTTGTTCAGCCACCTGATTGGAATTTACCTTTTGAAATTATGTGTGATGCTAGTGATTATGCTGTAGGTGCTGTTCTAGGGCAAAGAGTTGATAAGAAATTAAATGTTATCCATTATGCTAGTAATACTCTAGAAAATGCCCAAAGAAATTATGCTACTACTGAAAAAGAACTTTTAGCAGTTGTATTTGCTTGTGATAAGTTCAGATCTTATATTGTTGATTCTAAAGTAACTATTCACACTGATCATGCTGCTATTAAATATCTTATGGAAAAGAAAGATGCTAAACCTAGACTTATTAGATGGGTTCTCTTGCTACAAGAATTTGATTTGCATATCGTTGATAGAAAGGGAGCTGAGAACCCCGTTGCAGACAACTTGTCTAGGCTAGAAAATGTTCTTGATGACCCACTACCTATTGATGATAGCTTTCCTGATGAACAATTAAATGTTATAAGTACTTCTCGTAGTACTCCTTGGTATGCTGATTATGCTAATTATATTGTTCCTAAGTTTATACCACCTAGTTTCACATACCAACAAAAGAAAAAGTTCTTCTATGACTTGAGACATTACTTTTGGGATGACCCACATCTTTATAAAGAAGGAGTGGATGGTGTTATTAGACGTTCTGTACCTGAGCATGAACAGGAATAGATCCTACGCAAGTGTCATTCCGAGGCTTATGGAGGACACCACACTTGAGATAGAACTGCACATAAGGTATTGCAATCCGGTTTTTATTGGCCTACTCTCTTCAAGGATGCCTGTAAGTTTGTCTTGTCTTGTGATGAATGTCAAAGAATTGGTAATATTAGTAGACGTCAAGAAATGCCTATGAATTATTCACTTGTTATTGAACCATTTGATGTTTGGGGCTTTGATTATATGGGACCTTTTCCTGCCTCTAATGGATATACACATATTTTACCTGTTGTTGATTATGTTACTAAGTGGCTAGAAGCTATTCCAACTAGTAGTGCTGATCATAACACTTCTATTAAGATGCTTAAGGAAGTTATTTTTCCGAGGTTTGGCGTCCCTAGATATTTAATGACTGATGGTGGTTCACATTTTATTCATGGTGCTTTCTGTAAAATGCTTGCTAAATATGATGTTAATCATAGAATTGCATCTCCTTATCACCCACAGTCTAGTGGTCAAGTAGAATTGAGCAATAGAGAGCTCAAATTAATTTTGCAAAAGACTGTTAATAAGTCTAGAAAGAATTGGTCCAAGAAACTTGATGATGCATTATGGGCTTATAGAACTGCATACAAAAATCCTATGGGTATGTCTCCGTATAAAATGGTTTATGGAAAAGCATGTCACTTACCTCTAGAACTAGAACATAAGGCATATTGGGCTATTAAAGAGCTCAACTATGATTTCAAACTTGCCGGTGAGAAGAGCTTATTTGATATTAGCTCACTTGATGAATGGAGAACCCAAGCTTATGAAAATGCCAAGTTGTTTAAAGAAAAAGTTAAAAGATGGCATGACAAAAGGATACAAAAGCGTGAGTTTAATGTAGGTGATTTTGTATTGCTATACAACTCTCGTTTAAGATTTTTTGCAGGAAAACTTCTCTCTAAATGGGAAGGCCCCTATGTTATCGAGGAGGTCTATCGTTCTGGTGCCATAAAGATCAACAACTTTGAAGGTACAAATCCGAAGGTGGTAAACGGTCAAAGAATCAAACATTACATTTCAGGTAATCCCATAAATGTTGAAACCAATATTATTGAAACCGTAACCCCGGAGGAATACATAAGGGACACTTTACAGACCGTTTCAGACTCCGAAAAGGAATAGGTATGTGGTACGGTAAGTAAACCGACTCCAAAACAATTTTTAAGGCAATATTTCTCCATTTTGGAATATTTAGAAAAATAGAAAAATAAGTAGCAGTCCGGGAAGGACACGAGGGCCCCACGAGGGTGGTGGGAGCGCCCCCTACCTCGTGAGCACCTCGTGTGCCTTCAGGACTCCGTTTTCTTGCACGATACGTGTTTTGGTTGGTAAAAATTCACTATATATTCTCCCAAAAGTTTTGACTCCCGTATCACGCAATTATCCTCTATTTTCGTTTCGAGCTGTGCTGCTGCAGATTGGATCAACATGTCGTCTCAAGATTCAGAGGAGGATTGCCCAGTTTCTTACCAGCCTTTGGATAAGAACATATTCAAGGACACCTATCCATATATATGGTACCCTGATGAGGAAGATGAAGATGAAGATGAACCAGTCCCCCCTCGTTTCAAGCAAGAAAGCAAAGAGGCATTATGCAAAAGGATAATAAAGCTTGAGATCGAGAATGATGAGTTGACGATTGGTAATTTCACCCTCAAATGCAAGTTGGAGAAAGAGAAGGGCAAGCCTGCATCACCGACACCACCACCATCTTCTTCACCGACAAAGGAGATATAATCACATGGGTATGGGCACTCCCCTTTGCAACTGCCAAGCTTGGGGGAGGTGCCCCGGTATCGTATCACAATAACATCTCCTACCTTTACCTTTTTCTTAGTTCGATCCTATTAGTAGTATCTTGATCTAGTAGAATAAAGTTTATGGCATGATCTAGTTTTGAGTTTTGCTTTATGATCTGTCTATGTAATCGAGTCCGTGAGCTATATATATAATAAAGATTAGTGTTGAGTCAAGGGCTTGATTATTTTTCTATGATCTTGGGTGAATAAAAGAAAAGAAGAAAAAGAATAAAAAGAAACAAAGAGTTCATATTGATCTTATTGAAAGTAATGACTTCACATAGAAAGAGTATGATGATTAAAAGTTGTTGGGAGTTGGCAGACATAGCTTTGGTCATCGTTGCAATTAATAGGAAATAATAAGGAAAGAGAGGTTTCACATATAGATATATTATCATTGACATCTTTTATGATTGGGAGCACTCATTAAAATATGACATGCTAAAGAGTTGATGTTGGACAAGGAAGACAACATAATGAGTTATGTTTTCTTATATCTGAGATAAAGTATGTTGTCATGGATCCTCTAACGTGTTAAGCATTCCCCCTCATGCTAGCTTAATTCTCAGCACCAAGTAGAAATACTACTTGTGCTTCCAAATACCCTTAAACCAATTTTGCCATGAGAGTCCACCATATCTACCTATGGATTGAGTAAGATCCTTCAAGTAAGTTGTCATCGGTGCAAAGCAATAAAAATTGCTCTAAATATGTATGATTGATTGGTGTGGGAGAAATAAGCTTTATACGATCTTGTGATGTGGAAGTAATAAAAGCGACGAACTGCATAATAAAGGTTCATATCACAAGGGGCAATATAAAGTGACGTTCTTTCGCATTGAGATTTTATGCATCCAACCATAAAAGCGCATGGCAACCTCTGCTTCCCTCTGCGAAGGGCCTATCTTTTATTATTATCTTCTACCTTATGCAAGAGTCACGGTGATCTTCACCTTTCCTTTTTCATTTTATCCTTTGGCAAGCCCAGCATGTTGGAAAGAACATGATATATATATATATCTAATTGGATGTAGGGGAGCATGAATTATTATTGTTGACATTACCCTTGAGGTAAAAGGTTGTGGGGCAAAACTATAAGCCCCTATCTTTCTCTGTGTCCGATTAAAACTCCATAACCAGAAGTATTGCGTGAGTGTTAGCAATTATGGAGGACTAGATGATAGTTGAGTATGTGGACTTGCTTTTAAGCTCTGACATAGACTCTTTCCAATGTTATGATAAATTGCAATTGCTTCAATGACTGAGGTTATAGTTTGTTGGTGCTCAATAAGGTTTCTGATTCATACTTTTGCATTGTGAATAGATCATCACTTGAATATAAGTAATCATATGACAAAATATATATATATTGCTGTTATGAGAATAATCATGATGCCTTCATGTCCGTATTTTGTTTTTATCGACGCCTCTACCTCTAAACATGAGGACATATTTATTGTTATCGGCTTTTCGCTTGAGGACAAGCGAGGTCTAAGCTTGGGGGAGTTGATACGTCCATTTTGCATCATGCTTTTATATCGACATTTATTGCATTATGGGATGTTATTTCACGTTATGTCACAATACTTATGGCTATTCTCTCTTATTTTACAATGTTTACATAAGGAGGGAGAATGCTGGCAGCTGGAATTCTGGGCTGGAAAAGGAGCAAATATTAGAGACATATTCTGCGCAACTCCAAAAGTCCTGAAACTCCACGGAACATCTTAAAATAAATAAATAAAAATCCTCGCCAAAGATGAAGGCTAGGGGGGCCACACCTTGCTCACGAGGGTGCCCCCCCTTAGGGCACGCCCCCTACCTCGTGGGCCCCCTGGTGGCTCTCCGACGCCCATATTCTCCTATATGAAGTCTTTCGATGAGAAAAAAATAAGAAGGAACTTTTCGGGACGAGACTCCGCCGCCACGAGGCGGAACCTTGGCGGAACCAATCTAGAGCTCCGCCAGAGCTGTTCTGCCGGGGATACTTCCCTCCGGGAGGGGGAAACCATCACCATCGTCATCACCAACACTCCTCTCATCGGGAGAGGGCAATCTCCATCAACATCTTCACCAGCACCATCTCATCTCCAAACCCTAGTTCATCTCTTGTATCCAATTCTTGTCTCCAAGTCCGGGATTGGTGCTAGTAGGTTGCTAGTAGTGTTGATTACTCCTTGTAGTTGATGCTAGTTGGTTTATTTGGTGGAAGATCATATGTTCAGATCCTTTATGCATATTATTACCCCTCTGATTATGAACATGAATATGCTTTGTGAGTAGTTACGTTTGTTCCTGAGGACAAGGGAGAAGTCTTGCTATTAGTAGTCATGTGAATTTGGTATTCTTCGATATTTTGATAAGATGTATGTTGTCTAGCCTCTAGTGGTGTTATGTGAACGTCGACTACATAACACTTCACCATTATTTGGGCCTAGAGGAAGGCATTGGGAAGTAATAAGTAGATGATGGGTTGCTAGAGTGACAGAAGCTTAAACCCTAGTTTATGCGTTGCTTCGTAAGGGGCTGATTTGGATCCACATGTTTCATGCTATGGTTAGGTTTACCTTAATTCTTTTGTTGTAGTTGCGGATGCTTGCAATAGAGGTTAATCATAAGTGGGATGCTTGTTCAAGTAAGAACAGCACCCAAGCACCGGTCCACCCACATATCAAATTATCAAAGTACCGAACGCGAATCATATGAACGTGATGAAAACTAGCTTGACAATATTCCCATGTGTCCTTGGGAGCTCTTTTCCTATTATAAGAGTTTGTTCCGGCTTGTCCTTTGCTACAAAAAGGATTGGGCCACCTTGCTGCACCTTATTTACTTTAGTTACTTGTTGCTCGTTGCAATTTACCTTATCATAAAACTATCTGTTACCACTTATTTCAGTACTTGCAGAGAATACCTTGCTGAAAACCGCTTATCATTTCCTTCTGCTCCTCATTGGGTTCGACACTCTTACTTATCGAAAGGACTACGATAGATCCTCTATACTTGTGGGTCATCAGGGCCCGGGCGTAAGGATTCCGAATCACGTTCAGAAGTACCCCCCCGCGTCGCGTCAGGACGGATGAGAAGGTGCGCGGCAGCAAAGTAAGAAGACCAGACACTCACCTGCGGCGCCGAGTTCGACTGGCTGTACGGCACCTTGCCGAACCGCCAGTCCTCCCCAAGGATGGCCTTGGAGATGTCATTCACGCCGCGCGTGATCTGCTCCGCGGACAGCCGTGTCGACCCCACGCGGTTGGGGTCTTGAAGGCCGACCATTTCGCCGATGAGGCAGGAGTGCCCCTGAAGCGGAAGGACCCGGCGCATGATGAACGCGGCGAGGAGGTCGGTGCCGGTGAGCCCCTCCTGCGTCCTCATCACTGTCACCCGCTCGCAGAGATTGACGATCTCCTGCGAAGGGAGCCTGGGCGAGTAGCCCCAGTTCATCTTCGCCCGCGGCGGTGCGATGGCAAAGGCCGGAAGGTTGACGCGATCCGCACCAAGGTTGCATAGAAGAAGGAGTTCTGCCACTTCTTGGTAGAATCCTCCAGCGGGATCTTGGGGAAATCCGCCCCCGACCGTTTCGAGATGACGGCGGCGCCGCAATCGGCGAACTCCCCGGCCGACGGGCCCTGCTGCTTCAAGGAGAAGAAGCGCGCCCAGAGGTCGGTCGTAGGCTCGACCCCCAGGTACCCCTCGCAGAGGGTGTACCGAGTCAGGTTCTTCTCCTACCAGTATCGAATAGAACATGCTGAACAAGATATTCTTCATGGAAACCTGCTCGATTTAGATCGGGAAAATCGTACAGATTTTATGAAACCATGTGCAATGGCTCGAGTCCATAGCACGTCAAGGTGACACTCTACCGCTGAGTTATATCCCTTCCCCGTCCCATCGAGAAAGAGAATTAACGAATCCTAAGGAAAAGGGGCGAGAAACTCAAGGCCACTCTTCCTCCGGGCTTTCTTTCTGGACTATTATGGATAGTCAAATAATGGGAAAATTGGATTCAATTGTCAACTGGTCCTATCGAAAGTAGGATTGACTATGGATTCGAGCCATCGCACATGGTTTCATAAAATCTGTACGATTTTCCCGCGTCCTCCGGCATTTACGATTCTTCCTACAGAGGGCACTACTGGCAAAGAATAACCTTTCCACCCGACGAGAAAAAGAGACTTCCTCGGGACATTTTCCATTAAGTAATTTATATGAGTCATTGATCTTCCTTTCATGGGCCCTGTATATTCTTCATACCATTCCTAAAATACAGAACTCTAAAAATGATTTAAGCACAATAACTACGCCGAAGCCGGAGAGCTGGACGATGGCGCCGGCGCCAAGATGATGCGGCTGGAGCCCGAAGAACTCCCGGAACGCGTGGAAGAAGGTGCTCGCCGGCAGCCCGAACTCGCGCTCGAAGTGCGTGAGGAAGACCATGCACTCCTGCCCCTTGGGCCGAGGCCTCTGCTTGCCGCGCGGTAGGCGGACGCCGACGTCCGTCTCCCGCGGCAGGCGCCGCGTCGCCCGGAGTTGGGTGATGTCCTCGGAGGTAACATTCGAACCCATCCGGGAGCCCGATGGCAGCGACATGATCAAAGGAAGAAGAAGGAAGATGGACGGCGAAGGAGTTCTGCTCGGAGCAGCGGGCGCCGCAGTGCGTCAGTTGCAAAGAGCGGAGCGAGAGCAAAGGGATAGGAGGGCGCGAGCGAGAATAATGTCCACCGCCCCCTGCCCCCCGATTTATAACCCTCGATTTGAACGTGGGGAAGTGGGGAAATGGGATCGTATGCACGCGCCCGTTCCACTACCCCGCAATAAGTGCGCACGTACACGCGTAGTAACTGCCCGGGGAAGAGCAACCGGCCCCGGACACCGCAATAAATCCGCGCGCTTGGGCCGAGGGCGCGCGGCGGTGGGCCCCGGCCCGTCACTCGGTCCTGTCACGCGCGTGTCCTGTCAGGCCCCTCCGACTTCCGGGCACCACGTGGCGCCCGCGCAAAGCCCGAGGGATTGCCCCAAGATTCGGTGGCCTTCTCGGTCCCCGCCACGGCCGGGATGCCACGATCCAGTTTTCGAGAAAACCGGCACACAATGGGTGTTGCCAAACCCGACGCTCGCAGAATCCACCTTGCTTAAGGGGGAAACTACGAAGGCCCACTCATCCGAAGACAGCGGACCTTCACAGCTTCGGGGACTACTGTCGGGGGGATGGACTCCGGGCAGGCAACGGAACCCGAATCTTCTTCAAAAAACAACGGGGTTGGCACCGCCCCTCAATACCGGCACGCGCTTGGCCGGGTCGCTCGACCTGGCCAAGCCCCGCAAGCCGGCCAGACTAGCCGACCCGGCAAGACACGTCGACTCGGCCCCAACAACTAGCGCAAGACAGCCGAACCCGGCATGACCAAAGCCTCCTCAACAAGCCAGCGCCACCTGTGGCGTGCTACGCAATCCAGCCGCAGGTCAACTCCTGTCCCATCCAGGCCGTATGATGGGGACGAGACTTCAATCAACGATGACCGAGGCAACAGTGCCCCGCCCATGCCTCTAGTCAGCAGGAACGTGGAAACAGTGCCAATCACCTACCTGTTGACCAGGGCCGGCGTGGCTACAGTGCCCCCGCCTTCGCCGCTGAAGACAGCAAGCGGCAACCTGGCGGAGAGCACTGTAGGCGACTCGACTCGGCCACGCCCTGACGATCGACAAGACGGCGCATAGTCCCCCTAGGCATGCAGGGCCCGCACCTAGGGGAACCCAGCAAACCACAAGCCCCCAGCGAGACCCAGCCCGGGTCCCCGGACACCAACAATACAGACCCACCGACTTGTAACATTACCATTGTACCACCGGGCGGTTGGACTATAAAAACCCCCCGGGAGCCCATGATCATACGGGGGCGAGCGAGAGGGCAAGCAGAAAACACATATGAGAGAAAACTAAGTAAGCACAGGACTAGCCACAAAACAGCAACACCGAAGAGAAGGAGCAGCCCAAGCCTTGGCCAGCTTCCTTCCTCCTCCACACAGCTCCAGGAGCAACATTGTACTATCGATCATCCAACTACACTCAGCAGGACTGGGGGTATTATCTCTCCAGAGAGCCTCGAACCTGGGTATGTCCGGCGTCCCGCGCCCACTCATGCCAACCTTGCCTCTGGAGTCCACCAGCGTCCTCGAGCCTCCTCCTCTCTTTAGCCATCCCTTGGCATCTGCCGTGCGCCCACCACGACAGGGAGAGAGAGAGGCAGGCCGCACGCCCCCCAATGACTAGTCCGAATTGGACTAGGGGGAGGGGCGGCGCCCCCTCCTTCCATCTCTTCCCTCTTCCCCTTCCTTGTCTCCTACTCCTACTACTTGGAAGGGGAGGAATCCTACTCCCGATGGGAGTAGGACTCCTCCAGGGCGTGCCATAGGGGCTGACCCTCTCCCCCTCCTCCACTCCTTTATATACGTGGCCAGGGGGCATTCCATAGATACACAACAATTGATCTCTTGATCTCTTAGCCGTGTGCGGTGCCCCCCTCCACCATATTCCACCTCGATCATATCGTAGAGGTGCTTAGGCGAAGCCCTGCGTCGGTAGCAACATCATCACCGTCATCAAGCCGTCGTGCTGACGGAACTCTCCCGTGAAGCTCTGCTGGATCGGAGTTCGCGGGACGTCATCGAGCTGAACGTGTGCTGAACTCGGAGGTGCCGTACGTTCGGTACTTGGATCAGTCGGATCGTGAAGACGTACGACTACATCAACCGCGTTGTGCTAACGCTTCCGCTTTCGGTCTATGAGGGTACGTGGACACACTCTCCCCTCTCGTTGATATGCATCACCATGATCTTGTCTATGCATAGGAATTTTTTTTGAAATTACTATGTTCCCCAACACAATCCTCAAAATTTTGCTTGGACGAATCATGCAACTTACAATGCATTCGTCCTTTGATTGATGGCTTGACATGGTGATCAAGAATTCTAATGTAATTATTTTTCAGCAACAAATCAAATATTTGATCACACATGCTTGAATTGAAGGTATACTTCTTGTTTTCTAATCGATCTTGGTAATGCGCATAATTCAAGTTCAAACAATCGATGCATGAAAGGGTCCACAAGAACGGCCTAGAAAACAATGCTCGTGCCATTTAGTAAATTCTCATGCCTTTTACAAGGAATGGACAGATATTTCGATGAAATGTGTGGCAACAGTCAACCACAAATGTCTGTTTGTTGGGTTTTCAACTATAAAAAATGAAAAAAAATGCTTTAAAAACATGACGCCTGGCATGGTGCCATGGTATGACCTCACCATGCCCTGGTAAAAATTTGAGAAGGTTTGGCTTATGTTGTCATGCACACCCTTCATAAATCCAACCATCACCGAGGAAGTTCCATGCTTTCAAAAGGGAAATCCTCAAGATTGAAGGGGAATCCAAATTTTCTTCGTTCTTTGCCCTGAAGTTTTTTTCTATGACGAACATACACCCTGCAAATCACTGTGTTCAAATTTGGCATTTTTCCGGGCTCATTTACCATATTTAGGGGATTATGTGCATTTTCTAGGCATTTAGCGCATATAAATCCAATCCAGCTACAGGTGCACGGTGTGATGTGAGGGACGTGGATTGCCATTCGATCGTGGCGCATCCAACGGTGCACACACGCGATCTGCGTGGTCGGGGTTCCGGCCAATCATAACACAGCACACAATAGGCTCAGCGCACACTGTTTCCGGAAGCGTCGGAGATGAACCGTGTGCGATAATGAACGAGCAAAATTGTAAGGGAAGCCAAATTTCTGTTGTCGTTTGTGGTTGAGCTCTTGAATACCACCGCACTGTACGGCTGCCTAGCCCCTCCATCCCAGAGCTCTCTCCAGGCATCGTCCATGGCACCGCGGCGCACATTAATTGGTAAGGAAGCAATGGCATCCCGCCACGCCGCGTTCCTCGCCGCCCGCGATCGCGCACATGGTAAGGAAGCGATGGCATCTCACCACGCCGAGTTCATTGCTGCCGGCGGCCAGACAGTTACATGGGCGGACTTTGAGGCTGCCATGGCCGAATGGGTGGTGGATCTAGAGGCGGCCAAAGCCGCACAGAAGGAGCGGAAAAGGCAGAAAACAGTCAAGAAAAGAGAGTCCCGCCGCCGCAAGAAAAAAGAGGTTGCACGCCATGGTGAGGAGAGCTTGGCAGAGATCGAAGCACGGTGGGCTGCCGCCTACAAGGCCAGGAAGGAAAACGCCGGCGTCTGGCCAGCATGCCCTGATGGCAGCATGTGAGAAGTAGTTTAAGTTTGTAGTATTAGAGCAAATTACCAGTAGTACTTTAAGTTTGTAGTATTAACGTACAATGTCAGTAAGAGCATCCTTTGAGGGCTTTGAGCATTGATTAGCATGTGTGCCCATGTGCTTTTTTTTGCATTAATCATTAGAAGATCACAAAACACACGGTTTCTATGCCGTACCCGTCTGCGTTTTTTGTGTTAATGACCCATAAGTCAGTTACCTGTGTGATATTTCCTAATAAACCAGGCGTACCATTGACCGGAAAAAATCAAGTACACGTGTACATTTTTTTGGAGACGGGATCTGCCAACTTTGTTTTTTCTCGCACACGAGTATTTTACGTGCTTCGTCTGTGTTGTGTGTTTCCCCCGCCCAAGTTTCAAATTTCGCACGGAAATTTTCATTAGGCGCGCGATTTTCGTATTCCTCCAACCACATCCCCTTCCCCTCAGTATCCCCCCTCCCTCACGCCTCCCCCTACCGGCATCTTAAACCGCCGCCGCCGCAACCACAACTTCAACCACATCTACGTTCTGCTCGGATCTAGTCACATAACCCACCGATCTCTATCACGTCCCTGGCCTGATTGCTTAAATGGCGCCTGCAAAACATCCTCATGCCTCCAAATCCCCCTGCCAGGAGCTGATTGCGGTCCATGGCGCGATGGCCGCTATGCGTGTTGACCCGGAGGAACACCTCGCCTCCGCCGCCGCCGCTGACATGGTGCAGGCTCTGGCCCAGATGAAGTCCCCCAGCGACTACCCCTCAGGACTTAACAGGTAAGATCTGACCGGCTAAATCTTACCAATACCACTTGCAACGGCTATGATTTGTACGATTGATGTATTAAACATGTCCGTGCCTTGTTTATTTTAGTACTACACACTATGTGATGTTCAAATATTAGCATGTCCAGCTCAATTTCACCAATACCAGCAACAAACTTACAATACATGACTCGGGATATCACTAGAGATGCTACCCATTTGCTATTTTTAGTGGATGCTAACCCTATTGCACTTAACATGCCTGTCCATGTACTTATGCAGGGTCATAACGGCTGATGCTTTTGTTTACCGTCGAGGTGAGCTGCATCCCATGTCTTACAGTATTTCACATAATTTGTGCAACTGCAGTTTAACTTCTACCCATTTACTGGTTGCCTGTAGGTACACATATCAGTGGCACTGATCCACACTTTGACCCGGAGGAACAGCTCACCTCCGTCGTCGCTGACTTTGGGCGAGCTCTGGCCAAGATGAAGTACCCCAGCAACTACCTCTCAGGACTTACCAAGTATGTACTCACCAGTTCAATCTTACCAATACCAATTGCAATTAATGGCTATGTTCTGTATGGTCGATGTATTAAGCATGTTCTAGTAAACATGCCTAACACGTTTTTGCTACTATCCCTACCTTTTTATAGACATCTGGGCCATTCTCTGCTCTGGCAGCATCTGCCTTGTGATGTTTAACTATGCCAATTGCATTTTTATCAGTGCCGGTTTCAATATCTATTAAGCCTGTTGCAATTAACAGTTGAATCCATTTTTAAACAGTTGCATTTCAATGGCTACAAACTTACAAAACATGACTTAGGATGTTGTTAAGCCTGTTGCAATTAACAGTTGTATCCATTTTTAATCTGTCCATTTGCTACCATGCTACTCTCCGCAATGAAGATATACTAGAGATGCTGCCCCATTTGCTATTTTTGGTGGATTCTAACCCTGTTGTACTTAACATGCTTGTACATGTACTTACGCAGGGTCATAACGGCCGATGATGTTGTTTGCCATCAGGGTTAGCTGCATCCCATGTCTTATAGTATTTCACATCATTTGTGCAATTGCAGTTTAACTTCTACCATTTACTAGTTGCATGTGGGTACACATGTCAGTGGCACTGATCCACGCTTCAACCCGGAGGAACAGCTCGTCTCCGTCGCCGCTGACTTTGGGCGGGCTCTGGCCAAGATGAAGTGCCCCAGCAACTTCCTCTCAGGACTTACCAAGTATGTACCCACCAGTTCAATCTTACCAATACCAGTTGCAATTAATGGCTATGTTTTGTACTGGCGATGTATTAAGCATGTTGTAGTAAAAATGCCTAACACATTTGAGATATTTTCCCTACCTTTTTTATAGACAACTGGGCCATTATATGCTCTGGCAGCACCTGCCCTGTGATGTTTAACTCTGCCAATTGCATTTTTATCAGTACCGGTTTCAATGGACATTAAGCATGTTGCAATTAACAGTTGTATCCATTTTTAAAGAGTTGTATTTCACTTGCTACAAACTTAGAAAACATGAATTAGGATGTTGTTAATCCTGTTGCAATTAACAGTTGTATCCATTTTTTAATCCATCCCTTTGCTACCGTGCTACTCTTTCGAAATGAAGATATCAGTACAGATGCTGCCATTTTATTACCATTTGCTATTTTGGTGGATGTTAACCCTGTTGTAGTTAACACTGGCTTTCCATGTACTTACACATGGCTACAATGGGCGATGTTGTTGTTTGCCGTCGAGGTTAGCCGCATCCCATGTCTTATACACCAACTATTCCTAAATATAAGTATTTTTAGAGATTCCAATATAGACTACATAAGGAGCAAAATGAGTGAATCTAGGTTCTAATCTAAACTATATCTATAATTCTATATACATCTGTATGTAGTTCATATTCAAACCTAAAAAAATACGTGTACTTAGGAACATAGGTAATTGTATTTTACATCATTTGTGCAATCTCAGTTTAGCTTCTAACATTTACTGGTTGCTTGTAGGTACATATATGAGGGGTACTGATCCACACTTCGATCCCTTTTGCGTATGGGGCAATGAGATATTCATGAACAAGCGTCAAGTGAGGAAACTAAGAAAGATTGTTAGGAGAAAGAAACGGGTGATTGGAGTTAAGCTGTTTATTTACACTTTGTCGAAGACAACAATGAACTTTAGGATGGTAAGTAATGTGTTGCCTTTTCCCCTGCCAACAACAAGTTACTCTATTAGACCTCAGTATCTGATATTTTTCTCTTTTCAGTGGTTTCCGAAGCTATTTACTGATGATTACCTTGCAAACTACATGAACGGAGTGGAGGCAACTAAGGTTAAAGTATATAATTCATGCTACCATGATAATGCTCTAGAAGTCTTCCTGAAGGTGGTGAAGGATGGGCGGGCGATCGTCACAAGGGGTTGGACAAAAGTGGTTCGTGCCTATGGCATGCAAGAAGGCACATTATGGGCATTCCGCTTCTTCAACACTGTCGGTAGTCAAAATGATTTACACTTGTCTCTTCACCTTTACCGCCTTTAAATACTGTGGTTCATCATAGTTAATTGCTGCCTAATCCTGTAATTACTGAACATTTTGTACTGGCAATTTTATTTATGGATTGGTTGTTGAACCATTGTGCTGAGAATTTGAATTGCACGTTTCATATTTCAAAATTTCCAATTAGAATAATAAATTACAGGCAAAAATAAAAATAGAACAAACGGTCATGGACCTTTGCAAACGGTTCTAGCAGTAAAAGCGCTTGCGATGGATAGCCCAATGCGACATAGTTTTCTACATCAAATCGTGTGTGATGTAGTTAATCAAAGCAAACAGTTAACCAACGCAGAGCGTGTGTGATAGTTACACCTTTCACACACGAGCGTATACATAAACCGTGTGGGATGTACATCCGAACAGAAACATTTTCCCTGGATTGACCGTGTGGGATGTACATAAGAACGGAAACATATTCCTTGGATTGACTGTGTGTGATATACATACGAACGGAAATGTTTTTCTGGGATTCACCGTGTGGGATGTACATACCTACGGAAATGATTTCTGGGATTCACCGCGTGGGATGAACATACCTACGGAAATGATTTCTGGGATTCATCGTGTGGGATGTACATACATACGGAAATGATTGGGTTTCGATGCCTCGCCTGATCGCACACGGCCCCAGCCTGGGTCCCAGGAGGGCCTATCCCCAACGATTTTTGGGTCGTGTGGGAAGGACACCCTATCGCACACAATCACTTGGCAACGGTTCCAAATGCCGTCACGGAAAGGGGTTTTAAATCATTTGTTTAGGACCGACACGCACCAGTGAAACGAATGGTTCAAATTTGGAATATCTCCATTCAGCTATGAATTGTGTTTTGCACCCTATCTCCAATGTATTTGCATAAGATATTATATTAGCATCGGATTTCTCAAAAGAATTTGACCTTGGCTTTAAATTTCTAAAATGAAAATAGTTAGAATACACATGTCTCAATTGAAACCAAGTGCAAGCCAAGTATGAAACAAGCAAAGCTACCCAATTAGATATGAAATTTTGATAAAGCAATGGGGAAAACTTTGGCTGCAATAATAGGTCACTATTGGTCTTTATAAATGGTACAATAGGTTGACCGATATGTTCTATAACAGTTTTATTGCTAACAAGTAAATTTCCCTTTTTCATTGGTCTTTCAAATTTACTTATGAGAATTTTTCTTATAGAAGCATCAACAATAAAGTTGCGACCAAATCGGAAGATAGGTAACTCACTTGCTAGACATATCTTTTCAAACACGTTGGGATAGCATGATGGTTGCGTTACTTGAACGATATGTTGTTCCTCTTTGGAATAGCTCCCGAACACCTTGTCATCCTGTTTTTCTAGAACAGATTCGGCATACGTAATATTTGATTCGGTCTTTTCAATAGCCGAATTAACTTTCTTATTCGAATCACCACCTTTTTTGATAATTCTACCCACACCCAATGCTTTCTCTTTTTGACATAATCTAGCTTGGATTGCAGCAGAATTAATAGGCTTTCCCTCTTTTATTAATTCATGTAGAACAACATTGCATTCCTCCCCAAAAGACATAAGATTTTTCTTAATGACCCAATCTGGATAGAATTGCCCCTGACACTTTTAGACTCTTTAGGTAATGAGATGTCACCGAAATTCTGTAATTTCCCAGGGAAAAGATTGTATGCTACGATACTAGGTGAAGACACATGTGATCCTATAGAATTTTTACTTATTTGGCTATTAGCGTGAAGGTGCGAAGCCGAATTATGAATACCTATAGTTGCATATGGTGCCAAAAAATTAGTAGCATGAGGTGTAGCATATGATGATTGAGGGTAATTGGCCGAATAATGATGTCGCTTGAAGCTACGTCGGTATTTCCCCAAAGAGGAAGGGATGATGCAGCACAGCGGCGGTAGGTATTTCCCTCATATATGAAACCAAGGTTATCGAACCAGTAGGAGAACCAAGCAACACAACGTAAACAGCTCCTGCACACAAATAACAAATCCTCGCAATCCGACGTGTTAAAGGGGTTGTCAATCCCTTCCGGGGCACGGTGCCTCAAGATGGGCAAATGGACGTGAGGTAAAATTGTAGTAGATTCATAGATTGAACGTCAAATAAAATAAATAGAAATAAAACACAACAAGGTATTTTTGTATTTTTTGGTTTAATAGATCCAAAAATAAATGCAAGGAAAAAGTAGATCGCAAAGGTAAATATATGAGAAAGAGACCCGGGGGCCGTAGGTTTCACTAGTGGCTTCTCTCGAGAAAAATAGCAAACGGTGGGTGAACAAATTACTGTTGGGCAATGGATAGAACTTCAAATACTCATGACGATATCCAGGCAATGATCATTATATAGGCATCACGTCCAAGATTAGTAGACCGACTCCGGCCTGCGTCTACTACTATTACTCCACACATCGACCGCTATCCAGCATGCATCTATTGTATTAAGTTCATGAAAAAACAGAGTAATGCAATAAGAACAATGACATGATGTAGACAATATCTATCTATGTGGAGATAGACCCCATCGTTTTATCCTTAGTAGCAATGATACATACGTGTCGGTTCCCTTCCTGTCACTGGGATCAAGCATCGTAAGATCGAACCCACTACAAAGCACCTCTTCCCATTGCAAGATAAATAGATCAAGTTGGCCAAACAAAACCAAATATCGGAGAATAAATACGAGGCTATAAGAGATCATTCATAAAAGATATCAAAGAAACTCAGATACTTTCATGGATATAAAAAGATAGATCTGATCATAAACTCAAAGTCCATCGATCCCAACAAACACACCGCAAAAGAGTTACATCATTCTCATTTTGCGCAGTTGTACTAAAACTGAGGTGTGAGCTTTTGATTGCGCGGATAGAAACGATACAGAGACAAACATCCCAAAACGATATGGAGACAGACATCCCTGTTTGCGCAAATAAGAAATATAGTTATTTAAACAGTTACAGATATTACTACTTTCCCCTGTTTCCTCTTAGAACCAAGTCCTAGATTCATGCTACAACTTTCCCACCTTCTTCCCTGTTTGAACCAACGCTTTGAGTCAACTGTATGAACTAGCTTTACTTCTAATAATAGTAGAAGTCTAGGTGGCTTTGGAACAGCGGACGGAAGTAGAAAAGGATCCACACGAAGGGAGCTGGGGCAGTAGAGCAAGGCAGGTTTGGAAGGAATATATACCTGAGGGTCGTTGGCATGTGGCAAAGACGGCGTCGGGAGGCCACTTCTTGGCACAATACCGCAGGGAGGAAGAAGGGGTCGGAGGCCCTCCCGAGCCGGCGCTCTCTCGGAGAGAACGGCACAGCCGCCGATCGGGACGCACGGGCAGCCGTTGGTCTCCTCCCTCGCTGATGACGACAGCGTGAACGATGCACCTACACCCCTGCCCCGGTCGAGGTTGTCCGGCCGGATTTGTGACCAGCCGTGAGCTGAGAGAGAGTGTGGCCACCTATGTGTTGCTTAGATCTGGAGAGCATGAGAGAGTGAACGAGAGGAACCCTAGTAAAGCAAGCGCTAAGGCTCCTGCTTTTATATATAGTGGAGTGATTTTGTTGTACCAGCTTCAAAAAACTGCGCTCCTACGTGTACCTGCGAGTGGGTGTGAGAGAACTAGTGCCTGCGTGCACTGCTTCTCTTCGTGAGAGTACAATATACTATGCCCAAAGAACGTTCGCCGCAAGAGTAACAGTAGAAGTGTGTGACGTGTGAGCTAAAATAAAATGTGCGTGCCGTCTTTTGTTTTTTAGAAGTTCTGAGGGTAGGGTGTGAAGAGCACATATGTGCGTGACGTCTACCTGCAGATAGACGGTGGGTGCGACGTGCGAGTCTGCGAGAGGACTCGGGAGAGTCGTGACTCGTGAGGGTGCGTGTGCGTGAGAGAGAGGGGGCACGTATCAATGCAATGCATGTGTCCGTAAATCATTATCCGACAAACGTTTGCCACAAGCCTTTTCCTGACGAACGCCGTAAGAACCGTTAGATCGGCATCCGGCAGTGTCAGTTTTGCCATGTCATTTAACAGAAAAGCCACTCCTCCTACACACAAATCTTCCACGTGAGTGTTAGCAACTACCGTATGCTCCCTCCGTTCCGAAATGCAATGCATATAGCTTTATTGAAAATTCGAACCTCGCAAACTTTTACCAAGTTTTCGTGTACCAAATTGCACATGTAGAATACCATGTATATATCATTTCATTCTTCTTTGAGGGGTAACTATAAAGTTGGGTGAGGAGTCTACAAAGAAAGACCATCGTATCACCCGCAGCAATTTCAAGCATCCTTTAGTGTCGAGGAATATCATAGGAACTCTATATGATATGATTTTTATAGGATTTTTTCCTTTAGAGCCAATTGGTTCATAGGAATAGATTCATATACTCCACATTTCAAAGGAAATAAACATGATATCATTTCTATAGCTTTAGAGCCACTTGGTTCATATGAATGGATTCCTATACTCCCTTAACTTCGAAGGAAAATAAACATTAGCGTATATTCAATAGAAAATTTCCTATGATATGAACCAAATTACATCTCTTTTCTAATCCCTCATAGGAATTGAGATACATAGCATCTCTAGATTCAATAGAAAAGTTCCTATGATGTGAACCAAATGACATCTCTTTTCCAATCCCTACTCATAGGAATTGAGATGCTCCATGTCATCTCTTTCCCTACAACTTCCATGTATACATCTTCTATTCCTAAATAGATAATACAACCCACTAGTAGCTTTTCTCCAAAACATGCAACTATGGCACAAGAACTATATAGTGTGCCAATAACTTTGAAAGATGGTCGCTGGATGAAGCTAACCCGATAGTGCAGAGATAGGCAAATCCGAGCACTACTGGCCGTTGGATATCATCAACATTCCACCAGATCTGCCACATGTACAATTTAGAAGACTCCATGGTTGAACTTAAGCATAATGCACAAACCTCAAAACACAAGCACTTCTCCTTTGTTCTAGAATCTTCTGTATCATAATTGATTATTTTTTCTAAATGAATTTCCATTATTTGTTTTTTACTTTATGATTTACTCCCTCTGTTCCAAAACAGATGACCCAACTTTGCACTAACTTTGTACTAAAGTTAGTACAAAGTTGAGTCATCTATTTTGGAACGGAGGGAGTACAATGCACAACCCCATGAATCTTAACATTTTTATAAAACTAATTGATTTTGAATGAGATGAACTATAAGAACTAAACGAACATCTACATCATGCATATATGACTCAAAGCTTTACATGCTATAGTGTGTATTTATTCATAATTTGGTTTCAAAATCTCAGGCGTTCAATACATGTGTACCTTACTAGTTTTGAGTAGAGTAACAAATTTCACGCGGCCCCGGGTATATCAAAATGCAGGGCCCATGCATCATTGCCTTTCGGTCGAACCTACGTCCACAATTTTTTGTACGTACTATATCTCCACTGGTCCCCGAACCCAAAATGCTGCCTCGTTCCCGTAAAACCAAGTGGCCCACACATTTTTAAGGCGTCGACTCGAACCCGTCTACTACGACGTGGCCCCGCACGCCGTAGTACTCCTACAAACCCTACCGCCGCACTCATCATCGGTTTTCTTCAAGAGGACGAGGGAGAAGCCGACTTGTAGTGGAGGCGCTTTCAAAAAAAGGATCTGTAGTGGATACCCCTACCCTAGGGTGCCCTAGGTAGCTTCCGCACGCATCATTGTTTTCTCTTTTCTTTATGCTCTTGCGCCCTAGAGTGAAATGATGGTTGCTTCGTCCGTCCAGCTTAATGCGGGAAAGGTGGGGCTTTGTGATTTGACCCCTCATTGCTCATTTTCTACTACTGCAGCGCTACAACCGGGGTGCCTCCAATTCCAACCGCTGCTCCAAACTGTAATTTGGTGCATCGCACGTGGAACAAGACGGTGGATGAGCCACATGTCGGCCAAAGGGGTCCTGTTAAGTGTGTCGCCATTTCGTGTGCGGACTGACCCTACTTGAGTTGCTACGCCAACACGACAGGAGCAGCCTACCACTTGGTTTTGCTCCTTGGTGAATCCCGACTATATTGATCTAAAAAGATACGTGCTGAACTACCCTCTCCATCTCGTTTTTTTTATTTTTAGGCGTCTCGGTTTATAGGGCCTGCACGTAGTTCTAGGTCATCCATTTGACTAACTAAATATGAGTTACTTTGTCACAAAAAGTATATCATTGGATTCTTAAGCGGATGTAGTTGTATTTAAAACTCGAGGGCGGGGCTTTTCCTGTGCGGTAGGCGGGCAGTTCCGCCTAGTCGGTTCGACAGAGACGCGAGTAGATGAGGGAGTAGGCTGCTGCAAACATAGGGCTGTGTGATTTGACAGCGAGTTACTGCTGGACAGGTGGGGCCCCGTGATTTGACTTGCCATTATCATTTTAACTGCGGCGCTATAATCGGCGTGAGTCTCCCAGATTCCTGACCACCTCCATACGGGTGCCTCTCCCAATGCTCCACCATGTAGTAGAGGCTGGCTCTTGCATGAGAGCCCACTTATCCACTTTTTCCTTGCCTCTCTTTCCTCCATATATGCAAAAATGCCATGTAAAGCGCACTATTGTACTTACTTTTACTTGCTCCTACAGGTGCTTAAGCTTGCCACATAGGCATAAAGTCTGATGTGGCAAGTTAATCAAGAAGAGAGAGACTAGTTTGGTGACCCAAGGAAGAAACGGTGCTAAGCGTGTGTACCTAGGTGAAAAGACAATTTTGAGTCTATAGCTAATTAAATGAAGCAAACTTAGCAACACCATTTCATTGGAAGAGGTCACTCCTTGGCAAATGCAATAAATACTAGTACTCCCTCTGTCCCATAATATAAGAACATTTTTGGCACTACACTAGTGTCAAAAACATTCTTATATTATGGGACAGAGGGAGTACGAAGAAAGAGATAGAGAGGAGTAAAAAAATACACTTATAGCCAACCTTGTTATAGTATGAGTGACTAAGTGATGACTATGTATGACATGCCAACATCAGATAGCCCAACGCACCGTGTTAAATCTCCAAGGGCGCGACTGCGCAAGCGACGCGACGGTCATGGTAGGCGCGACCATGATATGGGTTGCTGGCAGCCCTTGGATCTGAGATCAAACGGTCGCATGCTAAGTTGCTGAAAATTTGCAGAATAACCCTCCAGGATAGGATATTCACCCATAGGTCTAGAATCACGCCATGCAACCGTTCGATCTCAAATCCAAGGGCTCTCGGAAGCCCATATCATGGGAGAATGGAAAGCCACTACCCTGCCATTTGCACGCTGGCAGTTCGCTCCTACTTGTCCCTGCACGTCCTTCAATACTATGGCGGTTCGCTCCTAGTCGTCCCGTCCATTCACATTATGACAGTTCCACTAATCCTAGCCCTCCTCCCAAATCCATGGCGTCCCAAATCTCCACGATCGGCGGTGAGTACAAGGTTAGAACCATCACCGGCGATGAGTTCGACGTCATCTACACTCGTTCTTCCGCGACGGTGAAAGGATGCCTTTCTCGCTTCAGACGCATGTTCGAAAACTCAGATGATGAGTGGGTCACTGGGCTAGATGTTGAGTACACCATAGTCCTGGGACGAGAGAAGGATCTAAAGGACGAAGAGAGGAAGAAGCCCGCCGTGATCCAGGTTTGCGTACATAACGTTTGCTTGGTCTACCACATATGCCATGCCGACGTTGAGTGCTAGGATTTTAAGAACTTCCTCAAGGACAAAACAGTGAAATTCGTTACTGTAGACTTTAAGAACGATGAAGAAGTCCTGGGTCGGATCGGCCTCGTTGTAGGCAACCCCTTCGACCTCCAGAAGAATCGGTTGGTGCCCTCTCGTCAGCCTTTAATGCTAACCCTGGTAGGAGCCATGGTTCATCCTTCGTACCGTAAACTGGAGAAACCTCATTACACGTTTCATCGTCATGCATGGCAGCAGAATGTACTAGATATAGACCACATCCACTATGCTGCAATGGATGGCTACCTTTGTTTCAATATCTACAAGGGTTGGATGAAGAGCAACAGCCAAGTGTGTGGTTCAAGCAAACAAGTATCGGCCAAGAGGAATAGGGACAAGGACGAAGTCGAGGACGTGGACGAGGACTCCGAGTAAGGTGGCAGTGTCGTTGCTCATGGTGGTTCTAAACTTCTAATGTAGTGTCTACCGGATTAGTTGCATAGTTTAATTTCAGGTGTGCTTAGTTTAATTTGAGGGGTGTGTTGTGCTGAGCCCCCAGCAGAACTATGTTATGTTTCTTCTCGTTACTTTAACTCTTCAGTATGTACATACTACTAGTATTTCTTTAATAGAATTTAGCACCCCAATTAAGCACGTACTAGCTTTTTTAATAGTACTATATGCATAATTTGGCGACGAGCGCTCTCTATATGTACCACCTTTTTTTAATTTCAATTTTTGCTCCATGGCGCAATCCATCGATAGTACTACTATACAAAAGTATACATTTTTAAAAGGCTAGAGTACTGTTCATCACATATATAGCCAGTTAAATTCTCAACCTAGAACGACGTGCATGCCATGTAGTAAACCGACCGGAGGAAGTATAGTAAAAATGAGGTGATTCTACCGAGCGATCGGCGGGGAAGCATGGCCTGTCATGCGGTCCCACGTGTCATGATGTACCAAGGCGATGCGTGTATCCCTCTTGAGGCAGAAGCAATACTAGTACGTGGTTTGAGATGATGGCGAACCGAAGTGTGAAATAACGGTTGCTTCGTCCGTCTGGGAAGGTGCGGCATTGTGATTGGCGTCTCATTGCTCATTATACTACTGGGCCGGAATGAGTGGGGTGCGTCCCCCTGCTGTTCTGCACTGTTATTTGGTGCTTGACACATCGACCCGGTTGCTATATGTCCCACATATCGGCGACGGGAAGTATAGAATTCATGAAAGGGAGCATCGACGGAGGAGTATACTACAGAATTCATGAAAGGGAGCGACTTAGTTTTGGAAAAATCTGTTTTTACGGAGTACGTACCCACTAGGGTTTATAGGGCTCATCTAAAAAACATTCGTTTTTCCGTTTGATAAGTCTCAATTCTACTATACTAGTAGTAGTACCATTACATGTTGGATTTCGAGGTGTGTTAGATCACCCGACGCAAGTAGTGTCAAGAGGAAACTAACCAATGCATGTACAAGTTCATGGAAATTTAGTGGTCATTCATGCATTCATTCTAATTAATGCCTCGGTAAACATAACTTCTTGAGAAAAACGAGCGTACTAATTACTTGTGCAAACTATGAAATTAATTCGACCACTCATCATCTACCTTGGTTGGAGAGATTTTGAAATTGAGCCATAAACTGGAAAGGAGGGATTAGTAACTTTTGTCTCGATTACTATTTGTGGCCTTGTATAGATGCAAAATGTATTTTTTTATAGTGGCCTTTTATAAGTAAATGGAGGGAGTACTAACCAAAGTACATAGTAGGGACGAGGAGTAAACGGAGGGAGTAGTAAAAAATTCTCCTCGTGCTGCGAGCCACCGCGCGCGTGGGCAAGGGAGCGGGCGTAAAGGCGTACAATAGTAGTAGTAGTAGTAGTAGTAGTAGTAGTAGTAGTAGTAGTAGTACTCGTAAGCAAGCTTCACCTCATCCTGCGAGCCACCGCGCCCGTGGACGGGGGAGACGGCGTACTAAGCAAGCTTCTCCTCATTCTGCGAGTTGACGGGACACATCAAAAGTACTCCAGTGTATAGAGCCTTGCCTCTAAGGTAGGCCCCACATGGTTTGCCTCTTTTTTTAATTTAACATAACGCGTCAAGTCACAATTTGTTTGTTCACCCGTGGTAGACGATCCTCCCTCCACCAAGTGGACAACCAGTACACATGCCAAATTACCACGTGGGCTGCCTTTTTCGTACAGAAATGAGCTCCACCGTGTACCCGCACGGGTGTGGTTGGGAAAGAGACGGGAGTACGTGCGCCGTGCGTGCACCTCTTCTCTTCGTGCACGTCCCCCACCTACGTGGGTGTGTGTGAGAGAGATACAAACCTAGACATAATGCGCCGTCCATCCCCATGCCTCCGCCCAGTCCGACCACCAGTCACCACCACGCCCCACTCCTCCTCACCTTATCTCTCATCTTTCTCCCTCCATTTTTATATACAAGGGGCCACTATCAAAATTACAATTTATAGATATACAAGGCCACTAACACTAATCGATGCAATATTAATGGTGTTTGTCTCGTGGTACTAGCAAAGGAGGACATTAATTATCCCTTGCATGCATGCGGGAGTTTGTAAAAAATTGCATCTTGATGTTTCGTGCAATGCACGTGCATCTTGCTAGTCCATGAAAATAGCACACGGCAAAATTCCATGGCGAACGAGGGATTTGAATCTGTTGGGAGGGGCTGTTTGGATCTTGCCCGGGGTAGCCAAAATATTGGCGACCCTTTTGTCCACCGGTGCCTTTGCCACTGATGAACGAGGAATGGCTCGGGTGCTCATGCTGTCATGCATCCTCTAGCGCGCACGTTGGAGACGAGCTCGCACAAGTTGTGTTTTTTTGTCCCACAACACCGCCCGAGCCGCCCGCAGACCGACCGGCGACCCGCAGATTACGCCATCCAACCGTAGCCGCACACATTATGACAGCAACTCAACCAACCGGACGAAATTCACGCAAACACATAGACAAACTGATATTTCATATAAATAATGACGGAAATCATATAAAATACTGGATTTTCATACAAACATGATGGATTTCATTACATTCAAATGAACTACGCGGTGCTAGTTCTGGACAGCACAGGTATATAATGCCTGGCCTAAATGGTCGCCCGCCGATCGATTTGTGTTCCTCATGTCTAGCAGCACGATCACCGGACTGCCGGGAGCCCCGAAGGTATATGCTTCAGCGCAAAGGACGGCTCGCTTCCTCACTGCCCAACTGATATCATTGGCTGGTGCCGAAGATGATGGTGGCCGGCACTGGTTCGAGTTCATCACTGGCCGCTACTTCGCCATGGCCGGCACCGGCTCGAGTTCATCCTAACATTCCCCTCTTCCATGGAGCCCATGTGGGGTCGACGAAGGTCCTCGCAACAAAAGGATCCGGCAAGACACCTGCTGTGTATGCCAGCGTCGCCTCCGCGGTGTCCTTCATGGGACCCAAGCGGCGGCGGCCTCCCGTGTTCTACTTCTCCTTGATGATGACGGCAGACGCAGAGGCGCTGGCCACCGACTCATCGCTCTCCCTGCACCCGGCTTCTGTCGCTGCTTGCATCGCGCGGCCGCCGACATGGGAGTCTTGGCCACAGAAACGGGAGACGCGGTACGAGGCGGCGGCGTGGACGGCAGCAACGACGCCCGTGCGCTGCTCCTCGTCGAGCTGGCCTGGAGCGGCGAGTTGCTGAACCGTGCGCCGACTTGGGGAGGCAACTGGCTCCGTCGGGCGAGGGGAGGGAGGTGGATCAGCGAGCTGCATAGCTTGTATCCGGTGGGCTACCCAGCCGGCTTGGATGCGGAATAACTACTCTTCATAAGCCATTGTAAGAGTGGACAAAATGGTGGAGGAGATAGGGGAGCGGCGGAGGTGTGCGATTCTTGGCCGGCGTTTGGCCTTGTTTAAATAGGAGATTAAATAGACGGCGAACGGGAGGAGCTCGGATGGCGTTGCGTTTAACGCCGGCCCAGTCATGAACGGACGTGTGTCCAGAGTGGGTTTCTCGGCTTCCACATGGGCGGGTTTCATGGAGGCGTTTGAATGCGGCACGGAGGCGTGTTCAGACGGGCGTGCCGCGAGTGGCGCCCTCGACTCTGACCTAGGACACCGCGCCGTTCTTCCACTGACGTGTGGGCTCTTTGGGTGCATGGCCTGCATGTTAGTGACCCAACGCAGGCAGCGCACAGCAGAGGAACCTTTGGTGGGCCAGGGCAGTTAGAAGCGGGCATTTCATAAACCGATGATTGTTCATTGAGTGTGACGTCATCTTTTTCATGTAGATAAGCCTACTATGTTGATAGCCCGTTCGATAAGTTGTGATTCATAAAGACCATTGCAAACATCAATGTTCTGCTAATCACAGATAAGATTGATTAATACCCGTAACAATCCATGTACTTAACAAAGGGTGCATGCACGTATAGGTTGAGCGTGTGTCTTGCATCGTGTGTTGTGTGCATGCAGGTGTGCGAGTGTTGCGTGCGTGCAAGGGTACGTTTCAGTGTTGCATGCATGGGTGCGTACGTGCGTGTGTTTGTGAGTGCATGTGTACATGTCAGTGTTGCACGCCAGCATGCGTGCGTGTGTACGTGTCAGTGTTGCATGCCTACATGTGTGTGTGTCTTGCGTGCGTGCATGTGTACGTGCGGGGTGAGGCTACACGTCAGTCGACTGACTTTTTCATCTCTGGTCATTAGATTTTCCGGCCGTTGGATACGGAATCAAGGGCCTCCAGTTTATCATCAAACTCCACCCCCCCTGAGCCGCCAGCCACCACCGGCCGAACCGCCCTCTCCGAAACCACTCCCCACCGCCTGTCCGCCGCCGCACCAGCCATCCCTCTAGCCCCCCCCCCCCCCCCGCCGAGCTTTTTCTCCGGGGATCCCCACCCCACCGCCCAATGAACGCCCCCAACCGCCGGTGACTGCCAACCAAAGGTCTCACGACTTAGAATACCCACCGACCACTAATTTATTACCATTTCTGTCCTTCATATACGCGCTGACGGGTGGGCCCTATGGTAATGTGCGCTGCTGAATGTGGATCGTTTGACTGGTCAATTGATCGTGTTATCAACAAATTACGGAGCTGTATGGTGAGCCAGTGACCGTATGATCACCCTAAAATGTACTCATATTTTATTAACATAGTACAGACTCAAACTACCATTTCTTTCTTTCATATACGAGCTGACAGGTGGGCCCCACGGTTACGCGCCCCGATGGTGCAACACTAGTTGCGCCGCGTGGAATGTTTGACTGGTCAATTGATTGTGTCATCAACAAAATACGGAGTTGTACGGGTGAGCCAGTCACCATATAATCATGATATGTATTTGTTTAACACGGTATAGACGCAAGGGCTCATATATACGCGCAAGCACTCACCGCTATAAGCGCACACACGCGAACTCTACCCCTATGAGCACCTTCGAGAGAGTGGGTCAGCATATATGATCTTGAGATTTTACAAAGTCACCATAGGTGCCTCGTAGTCGAGTGGAACGTCTCCTCCCACTGAACGTACATCGCCACAAAATACTGAAATTAACACAAGATAAATGCGAGCACCGGGACTTTAACCTGGGTGGGCTCGAGAAACCACTGTCCTCTAACCATCCAACCACATGTTGGTTAGCACGATAAAATGTATGTGGTGACCGTGATGAGCTTATTCTGAAGTCTAGTGACCATATCGTGCTTTCTCTTCATATACAATGACCGTAAGTGTCGTCAACAAAATACGGAGCACGCATCAAATGCAAAGTCCGTCAGTGTCATCAACAAAATATGGAGACGTATCGTGAGCTAGATACTGTTGTACTATTGTATATGCTTATTTTCTTAGTGGCCGATTGCGTGTGTGGTGTGGTGGGCACATCATTTCTAGTTATGGTGGGTCAACATGAAGACTCCTGGGTCGGTTCCATCCTGCGCCACATATAGGTTGGACCGAGACGTGTTATACGAAGACCCATGTGGAGGACTCGGCGTACAACACGAAGCTACCAGGGTCGCGGAGGACTCTATCCCCACTCGTGATAAGCCGACTATATATGATTTGTAACCTTAGGCCCTTAGTATGTTATACAAGCTTGGGGGCTAGTTCGTCGATAGTATACACACACGCATAATGCCTGGTATTCACGTGTACTTTGTACACACCCCTATCACTAATATACAGTACCAGGAGTAGGCTCTTTCTTCAACTGCTAGCATGTGCATGTGTTTATTTCATATTATCGATCCATAGAGTGAGAGCGGTTTGAAATACAGGCAATGGATGCTTTTGCAATTCATATATAAACATTAATTAGTGCACTCCATGTTGTTAGTGTGAAGCACTTTATACATTTGTCACTTGCATGGATACATTCCAAATTGCTAGCTACAAAATAGAATACATGTCGAATTCAACATAAACGGGGTTTTGAAGATTCGAATTCATAGGAAGTGCATTCATCTATTTGAACCTGAGATAATGGCATTTGTAAATCAGATGTAAAAGGGGGCATCAATCTTTGTTATGAGTTTGAACATGCTATATATATTCATACGCATATCTAACTTTTTTTGCAACCAAGGAGATTATATCTGGAACCATGCATGAACTGAGGTAATTGCATATTTTTTAATATATACTCGTGTACAATGTATATTCAAATGTACCCCCTCCATTCCAAAATAATCGTAGCTTTAGGATTTTCAAGAGTAAAGATTTGTGAAGTTTGACAAATCCTGAAAGTTCAATCCAAGAGAACCGAAAACGTTAATGCTTCTGCTCCCAAATATTGAACGAAGCGCCAAATAGGCCTCTGGTCACCCGAAACCGCGCGAGACTAATGTTTTGGTGGTAGGGAATTACTGTCCTGACTCTGGCCCGTGTAGCCTATTGGCCCGATGTCCAAAGGTCTAAACCGGGGTAGGTTTTTAACTTCACCAAGACGCCAGAGAAGCATTCATACGCCGTTGGCGCCTACCATGCGCTCGGCCGAAATCTATCCCGCCCACATTTGGGACACCTGACATGACTGTCCTACCCCCAACCCGCAATATTTCTGAAATTTTAGATGGGGGCAAAGTTTGTAACTTTCCCCAAATTTCAAACAAGCGCGTCTCAAACCGAAACATTGTCCCCCCTTAGTTCCCCGCCTCCCTCCGTTTCCCCATTCATACTTCGTGGGTGCGAAAACGCCCCTCCACCAACCGCGAAACCCCAGCCTCCTCCGTCCTCCACCCCATAGTGGCCAATCCATCGCCGCCCTCGTCCATCACGCCAGAGCCGGTACCCCGACGTCGTCGTCCAACGCAACCGCAACCGCAACGCCCTCAAGGACTTAGCAGCTGAAGCCGAGGCAGAGCTGCCTCCACGACGCCGACACTAACGTGCGCCGTACCAGAACCACTCTGACCACGCCGTCCTGCGCCTCACCGCTGCGGCTCCACTGTCGCAACCGTCCACCGCACCGGAGTTGTTCCCGCTACACCGTCGTTCGCCGCCTCGGATCTGCTTCCCCGCCACCGAAAAACGGCCACCACACCACACTCAACAACTTGGCCATGGGTTCGTCCAAGGCTGCACCGTCCTCCACAACTTCTGGTTTCCGGCGAACAACAAGAAGATCGTCGGAAAAATAGGAGGACACAGCACTGCCAACAGAAAGAGGTACTCCTCTTCCCTTATTCATGCAAATCTTACGTCTCCGCTCACACTGTATTCATCCCACGAAAGAAACTAGTTGAGCGCTTCTTACTGCATCTTCTTTGTGATACTAAATGCACAAGGTTTCCTCCCTTTTACTATTTCACCTTTGCTAGAGGTCAGTAGCCTACCTGGATTTCAATTCAGGGTCAGTCGAACCGCAATTAAAAGAAGCAGCACCCGCTTAGGCGCGCGAAGCACCTAGTCCTCCTGTTCCCCAGGGAAGCGGCGCATCGGTGTCTACCATAGGGGTGTGGGGCGCAGGAGCTACTTGCGCCCGATCTGGAGGTCGGCGGGGCTTGAATGGATGGCCGAGGGGCGGTGCCAAGCGCGGCGGTGCGGTGAGGTCGAGGGGAGGGCGCAGGCAAGGGAGGAATACTGGGTCGGTGGTCGCTGGCGTTTCGAGGAAGATCGTCAACACTGACTGGCTGGAGGTAGATGAAGGCAATCTGCCCGTTCTTTGTACATCGGACGGTGCAGAAAAAATGGACTGACCTATTTGCTTTCAGTCGACTGTTATTTTCATAGAATCCTCTGGTAATTTAGTGTGCCATGCATGTTGTAGAGCTATCATATGTCTCCCGTCATTTATTTCTCACTGACCTGCTATCTGCTACCTTTACATTGTACTAATTGTGCACACACTTCACCCATACTCACACTATTGTTTTTTTATGCATGGGTATTTCAGACTCTGACGCAGTGTTGATGAATGCAGAAAAGAAAAGATAAAAGTCACTCCAGTGTAATTCGAAGATAAGCACTAAGCGTTCCAGCGCTCTAACGGGTGCAGTGTCAGCAGTTGGAGACAGTAAACGTAGCTCTGCAGTTGATGATCTCAATTGCCACACACAACCATCCCAGGTGCTTGCTTTAACTTCGCGCTATCAAATGTGGTTGCATGTTGCATATGGTGTCTAGCTTGTATTGCTTCCAATTTTGTTAAATTGCATTTGCTTACTTTACACATTATACCTTTGATAATGACATGCCTTCCTGTTTTTAATACATACTACATATGTCTATTAACCATGTTCGTACATCAAACTAATGCTCTTTTGTATCCCGCGTCAATCACTTATGATAAGACAGTCACCCGGGTGGGTTACTGTGAGACGCCATACTCGTTTAAAGAGTGCAGTTTCATCCTCCCCACATGATTCTCAAGAAATAGCAAGGCTAAGTGAAGATAGTCAACATAGCTCTCTAGTTGATCACCGCAATTCCCCCACACCACCATCGCAGGTGCTTTCTCTTACTTGGCAGTGTGATATGTGCTTGCATGTTGCATATGGTGTCTACCTTGTAATGCTTCTAATTAGGGTAAATTGCATCTGCTTAGTTAACACATTATACCTGTGAATATGACATGCCTTCCTGTTTTTGGTACATACTACATCTTTCTATTAACCATGTTCTTACATCAAACTACTTTTCTTGTGTATCCCTCATCAATGCTCCTAATTTGTTAAATTGCATCTCCTTAGCTTACACATTATACATGTGAATATGACACGCCTTCCTGTTTTTGGTACATACTACATCTGCCTATCACACCATGTTCTTACATCAAACTACTGTTCTTGTGTATCCTGCATCTATTGCTTATGATGAGACAGTCACGCGCGTTGGTTAATATGAGACACAATACTCTTATAAAGAATGCAATTTCATCCTCTCCACATGATTCTCAAGAAACAGCAAGCCTAAATGAAGATATTGAACGTAGCTCTGTACCTAAAGACCGCACTTCCCCTACACCACCATCATAGGTGCTTGCTCTAACTTCATAGTGTGATATGTGGTTGCATGTTGCATACGGTGTCTAGCTTGTAATGCTTCTAATTAGGGTAAATTGCATCTGCTTAGTTTACAAACTATACCTGTGAATATGACATGACATCCTATTTTTGGTACACACTACATCTGTGTGTTAACCTTGTTCTTACATGAAACTACCTCTCTTCTGTATCCTGCATCAATCACTTACAATGAGTCACCTTTATTCGTTGCATATTGCATATTATTTCTAGCCTGTTGCCATGTATTGCTTCTAATTTGGTCAAATACATTTGTTAGGGCACCCTTTTAATTTGGCAGAGTGATATTGGTTTCATCTTTCATATGGTTTCTAGCTTGCGTCGATTCTAACAAGTTCAAGCACCTTGTGCTTAGTTTACACTTTATACATCATACATGTCAATATGTCACGCCGTCCTATTTTTCATACATATTCCATCCTCCCATCATGCGGCTGCCTTACATGAAAGTAGTGCTCGTCAGTATCATGCATCAATGAGTTCTGAAGAGCAACTTTTATTCCTTTTTCTTGTGGATTTGACTTGACAAGGCAAAATCGAGAAAGAGGAAGGAAAAGAGTAAGGAAGGCGATGATGGTGGTCCTCTGCAGCAACGTAAACGGAGCATCTGTACCGATTATCCTTGTACTTATAGTGCATTACAAGGTCCAAGTCTCCGCTCCCCTACTCCACCATCCAAGGTGCTTGCTCTAACTTGGCAGTGTGATATCTGGTTGCATGTTGCATATGGTGTCTAGCTCGTTTGCTCCTAATTAGTGTAAACTGCATCTGCTTAGCTTACACATGATACATGTGAATATGACACGCTTTCCTGTTTTTGGTACATACTATATCTTATGATAAGGCACCTTTAAGTCGCCACTGTGATATTGGTTGTGTCTTTCATATGATTTCTAGCATGTACTGCTTCTAATTTGTTGAAACGCCATACAGTTTGAACTTGGCAGAGTGATATTGGTTGCATCTTTCATATGGTGTCTAGCTTGCAGTGCTTCTAATTTGTTGAAATGCCTTCTGCTTAGTTACCACATCATAGGTGTGAATATGTCACACCATTCTATTTTTCATACATATTCCATCCTCGCATCATGTGTTTGCCTTTCATCCGAGTAGTGTTCGTCAGTATCATGCATGAATGAGTTCTAAAGAGCGAATTTTATTCCTTTTTCATATCGGTTTGACTTCACAATGCAAAATCATTACAGCTGAAGGAAATTGGTCCGGCAGTGGATGATGGTGGTCCTTCGGAGCAACTCAAACAGGGGGTCTCTACAGATTCTACTCCGCCATCCTCCCAACAAGATTCACAAGACAACACAAGGCTGGATAGTCAACATAGATGTGTAGATGATGAGCACATCTCCCCTACTCCACCATCACAGGTGCTTGCTCTAACTTGACACTATTATATGTGGTTGCATGTTGCGTATGATGTCTAGCTTGTATTGCTTCTAACTTGAATTGCATCTGCTTACTTTACACATAATGCCTGTTAATATGACACGTTGTCGGTGTCAAAACCGGCGGATCTCGGGTAGGGGGTCCCGAACTGTGCGTCTAGGCGGATGGTAATAGGAGACAAGGGACACGATGTTTTTACCCAGGTTCGGGCCCTCTCGATGGAGGTAAAACTCTACTCTTGCTTGATTAATATTGATGATATGGGTAGTACAAGAGTAGATCTACCACGAGATCAAGGAGGCTAAACCCTAGAAGCTAGCCTATGGTATGATTGTTGTTCTTGTTGTGTCCTACGGACTAAAACCCTCCGGTTTATATAGACACCGGAGAGGGCTAGGGTTACACAGAGTCGGTTACAATGGTAGGAGATCTACATATCCGTATCACCAAGATTGCCTTCCACGCCAAGGAAAGTCCCTTCCGGACACGGGACAAAGTCTTCAATCTTGTATCTTCATAGTCCAGGAGTCCGGCCGAAGGTATAGTCCGGCTATCGGGACACCTCCTAATCCAGGACTCCCTCAGTAGCCCCTGAACCAGGCTTCAATGACGACGAGTCCGGCGCGCAGATTGTCTTCGGCATTGCAAGGCGGGTTCCTCCTCCAAGTACTTCATAGAAGATTTCGAACACAAGGATAGTGTCCGGCTCTGCAAAATAAGTTTCCACATATTGCCATAGAGAGAATAATATTTACACAAATCTAATCTGCTGACGTATTCCGTAGCGTGACATCACACCACGACCAAGCCCTTATTCGAATCGTTTTATTGTCCCACCTCAGCGCGTTTAGCGAGGCGGTTTCCTTGGCACGTCTTGTCAAAGCAGAGATCGTGTCCCCTTATTCCAGGATTCTCATCAATACGGGCATGGGTAACCCAACCGCGCCATTGATTACGGCGCTTGGGAGATAAGCGAGTTTTACCAGGCTGGTGGGGACGCATAGTTGCATCCGCCCATATAAGGGGATAAGGATCCACCTTTTTCATCCACGCCTTCTTCCTCCTTTGCTCATCCATTTTCGCGCACTCGAGCTCCAGCGCCCCAGTCCGCACTTCCCACCTCGACCTTCTCCAGCCATGTCTGGAGCGGGAGGCAGGTGGATGGTCTCCTCCGTTACGGAGGGACACATCAAAAAGCTGAGGAAGGCCGGATACTTGTCCAACGACATCACGCACCGGCTTCCCGAAGAGGGGCAGCTCGTCCCCACCCCCAGGCCCCATGAGAGGGTGGTGTTCCTCCCCCATTTCTTCCGCGGACTGGGCTTCCCTCTCCACCCATTTGTCTGGGGGCTCATGTTCTACTACGGCCTGGATTTCCACGATCTGGCCCCGAACTTCGTCCTCAACATCTCGGTGTTTATCGGCATGTGTGAGGCCTTCCTCTGCATCCGTCCCCATTTTGGCCTATGGCTCAAGACTTTTAATGTCAAGCCAAAGGTGGTGCGCGGCAACCAGGCAGAGTGCGGAGGCGCCATGGTGGGCAAGATGCCCAACGTCCTATGGCTCGAGGGCTCCTTCGTGGAGACCCTAAAGGGGTGGCAATCGGGGTGGTTCTACATCACCGAGCCGCGTGACCTTGAATGGGTCGCAGCCCCCGAGTTCCGATCTGGAACCCCTATGCGGCTCACCTCCTGGAAGGAGACGGGCCTGTCGTGGGGTGAAAAAGAAGAGGTGACCGGACTACAAACATGCATCCAAAACCTGGTGAGCAAGAAGCTCAAACTCATCAATGTAGTCCAGGTCATGCTCGTCCGCCGGATCTTGCCGTGCCAACAACGGGCCTTCAGCTTGTGGGAGTTCGACCCGGCGCAACACCGAACTCTAAGCAGGCTCTTCGAAACGACGTACGAAGATGCCTGGAAGGTGCTATTCAAGGGTGTCGAGGCTCCCGCATCCGCTACCGAGGATCGCGGATTCAGCGCAAAGCGTCAAGCCGGCGCGGTAAGTTGTTTTACCTTTTACAGGATATTTATCATTCATAATTTAACTCTATGCGGGATCTAAACTCCCATGCCTTTGACAGGAATGGTTGGGGAAAGCCGAACAGATTAACTGTCCGGCCCCACTGCCCGAAGACCCAGCCGATGCTCGCTCAGCGAAGCTGCTGGCTCCGGCCCCTTATGTGGTGCCGGAGAAGAAGGTCAAGAAGAAGACCACGGGGACTCGAAAGAGTGCCCGGCGCCTGGTGGTGTCGAACTCATCGTCCGACGACTCCGAGACGCACTCCTCCCGTGAAGACGAGGAGGAGGAAGAAGAAGCCTCTCCCCCTCCAGCGGGGGGAAAGAAAAGGAAGGCCGCCCCAACTGGGGAGGCCGAAGGGTCCAAGAAGGGGAAGACCCTTCCTCTGGACTACTCCACCAACGCCGACGACGGCGAAGAGGAGTGGCCGCATAGGGCCAAGCCCCTGGCGAAGTCGCAAGTATCCGGATACCAGAGTGATTCGTAGTATTCCTTTATTGCACAGCTTCCCCTCACGCCGAATAATTGTGCAATCCGCCCAAAGACCGGCTCGACGTGTCGTCGAGCGGTTCCCTAGATTCGTCGGATGTGAATTCGCTTCCGATGGCTACCTCCCCCCACCACACGGACGATGCCAAAGTGTTGTCCCAACAGGTTCCAAGCCAGGAGGAGGTGGTCTTGGAGGCACCGCAAGGCGACCTCCCGGACTCCAGGCATAAAGGGGATAGAACCCCCAAGGGCTCTAAGTCCGGCTTTGAGCCGGACACCGCACCGGAATCTTCAACGGTTTCGGGCTGCGGCAGGCAACCTCCTTCCAAGAGGAGCAAGCCTACTGAGCCGGTGGCCCCCGTCCAACCGGAGGCACCGGACAATCTGCTAGAGGTGCTTAACGGCGCCTCCATCGACGAGGAGCACTGTATTGTGATGAGTACTGTGCTCCAGAAGGTCCAGTCCGCCAGGAGCGGACTGACTGAAGCCTGTGCCAGCCTTTTAACAGGCTTTGAGGTAAGTAAAGATATGTAAAAATATTACCGCATAGACAGTAGCCCCTGATGCTCTGTTTGGCGTTCGGAAAGAAAGCCGAATAGAGGATCTAATAACATTTGCAGGAGTCTAACATAATCAATATGCGTATGCAGGCTTCGCTGCTGGCCTCCGCCGCACTGACTGCGGAGGTGGATACGCTGAAGCAAAACCTCGCGCGGTCCAAGGATGAGCTCGGGCATGCCAAGAGGCAACTCGAGGAGAAGGAAGGTAAGTAATACCTTACGCAATTATATAGAGAAGATGTGGTTGCAAAAAATGACAGGATCAACGTGCTATTATAGGGTCCACGACCGAGGTGGCAACCCTTAAGGAAGCGCTGTCCGAGGCCAAAAACAGAGCGGCCGCGGAGCGCACAGAGAGAGAAAAGCAGGAGGCGCGGGTGGAGGAGGTGCAGAAAGAGCTCCAGGCTCTCGTGAAAAAACACGAGAGTTTGGAGCTTGACTCGAAGACGCAAGCGTCCGAGCTTGCGGCAGCCCTCGAAAGCGCAAAGTCTGCCAAGGCCGAAGCCCAAAAAGCCCTCCAAGAAATTGAGATGATGAAGAAAATAGCAGCGTGTAAGGCATTCATTATGCAAAGCAAGCACGTGAAAGTGAATTACTTGTTACTTACCCAAGTACGGAGCTCTCCAGGAGCATTCGTAGATTTGCCCCGCAGTGCGTCTGATGCCGCCGCCTACTACCAAGCCGAGGAGGGGAGCTCGACGGAGAAGGTGTTCTGGTCTCAGTATGCTGAGGCCGGACACCCGGTGCCTTTGAGCGACCAGCTGAAGCAAATGGTCGAGCTCCACAAGGTGGCCGAACAGGCCATGAAGGGCCTCATAGTTCGGCTTTGGTCTGGAGAGGCTCTACCTGGGAGCTACTTCGGGCTGGTGAGGCGGCTGGTGGATGCCTGTCCACAGCTTGAAGTAATCAAGCACTCCGTCTGCATCGAAGGTGCCCGTAGGGCGCTTGCCCGTGCTAAGGTGCACTGGGGCAAGATGGATGCAGAGAAGCTGGTGAAGGACGGGCCGCCGCCGGGCAAGGAGCATCGCGTCCCGGAAGTGTATTATGAGGGCGTCCTGAAGGGTGCCCGCCTTATAGCGGATGAATGCTCCAAAGATGTAATTTTTGAGTAAACTCGCATTTGTGATCCTGTACGTTGAAAACTTGTTCATATGCGCTAAGCAACACTTTTGAATTTAAAATATTACCTTCTGTGCGGCCGTTTATCAAATTTGAGAGATGGCGAGTCGTCGGCTTCTGCCCCCATGCCACTAGTGCTGGGGTGTTCGGGATAAACCTGAGCGCTCTTTTTTCTATTTTTGGGTCCTTCGAGGGAGGCGCTCAGCACAACGAACAAGGCAATCAGACTATAATGCTTGAACACTCTCACTTAGCCATAGAATTCTATAATTTTAAATTTCGACGAAGCCCCTAGTATCCAAAAGACCGAGTTCGGAGCGCTATCCACGCCTAGGCCGGACAAAGTCGACTCCTCGCTCTAAGCGGCATAAGTCTTGAGGGACTCGAAAACCTCTCGAACAGCGACCAGCTCGCGCCTCATCATGACGGTCAGTTTTAGCTTTCTCTACTGAGGTGCTTAGCCCAGCTCAACTGGGGCACAATCGCAGTAGTTCTCCTAGTGCTACCTTAGCCGATATAGAGGAATGTAAGGTACCAAAACATAGGAGCCGGGCAAACCCAACTATTGACCCAAGACATGATTCAGAGCCGATGCATATAATGCTATAAGTTCGGGGTGCCGCACTTGTGAAAGTGTTCGGACTTCTCACTCCATATTGTGGGGTACTTAAGCCCCTGGCGTATTGGCCGTACCAAAGTGTACGGGTGCAATATGTCATTAATGAACATATATTCATAAAAAAGATTAATGCAATAATAGACAAAAGGCTATGCATTGTTTATTTGAAAAAGCTGTGATCAAAGCAGAACAATACAAATAGTGCGATAAGCAAAAGGTGGGATTATTTAACATGTCCTTTCCAGGGGCAGGCTGCGGAATGGTATGCGAAACAGGTATACTGCTCGTTATAGAGACCACCTGGGAGTTCCATAATGCGGCGTAGCTTTCTGCTTCCCTGGTTCTTGCATCGTTTGTGCGGCAATTGTACTGCCGGTTAGGCCTTCCGAAGAATGGAGTCCTGAAACTAAGAGAAAATGAAGAAATCGGCAGCCCGTAGTTTGGTTTAAGCCGTGTTTCGGGCGTGCCGTGATGGTGCCCCTCCCCCTGTGCCCATGGTATTTCCAGAGTGTAGTTATGTACGCGCAGCACTGGTTTCGCAATTTCGCGAGAGCTGGGGTTGGGGCCGCATTGCTACGCCTGCTCGGAACGTGCCACGCGGTCTTGTTGTAGGTTACTTCGGGCGTGCTTGACGGTGTCCGGACATTTAATGGCCGGACTGGAGAATTGCCTTGAGAGGCTGCTTTGTACTTCCACTGCGAGAGCCGCCGTATGCTCCTCCGTTCGGAGAGAGCGTTCGGTGTTTCCATTGACCGTAATGACTCCTTGAGGGCCTGGCATCTTGAGCTTAAGGTATGCATAGTGCGGTACCGCATTAAACTTGGCAAATGCGGTTCGCCCGAGTAGTGCGTGATAGCCATTGCGGAACGGGACTATGTCGAAGATTAACTCCTCGCTTCGGAAGTTATCCAGAGATCCGAAGACCACTTCAAGTGTGACTGAGCCTGTATAGTTGGCCTCTACACCTGGTAGGATGCCTTTAAAGGTCATTTTAGTGGGTTTAATCCTCGAGGGATCGATGCCCATTTTCCGCACTGTATCCTGGTAAAACAGGTTCAGGCTGCTGCCGCCGTCCATAAGGACTCTAGTGAGGTGAAATCCGTCAATAATTGGGTCTAGAACCAATGCGGCGAATCCGCCATGACGGATGCTAGTGGGGTGGTCCCTTCTATCAAAAGTGATCGGGCAGGAGGACCATGGGTTGAACTTTGGGGCGACTGGCTCCATCGCGTATACGTCCCTTAGCTCACGCTTCCGCTCCCTCTTGGGGATGTGGGTTGCGTATATCATGTTCACCGTCCGCACTTGTGGGGGAAAACCCTTCTGTCTATTGTTGTTCGGCGGCCGGGGCTCCTCCTCATCATCGATATGCAGCCTCTTGTCTCTATTTTCGGCATTTAACTTGCCTGCCTGCTTGAACACCCAACAATCCCTATTGGTGTGATTGGCTGGCTTTTCGGGGGTGCCATGTATCTGGCACGAGCGGTCGAGTATTCGGTCCAAACTGGACGGGCCCGGAGTATTTCTTTTGAATGGCTTTTTCCGCTGACTGGATTTAGAGCCTCTGAATTCGACATTAACTGTCGTATCCTCAGCATTGTCGCTGTTAATGCGGCACTTTTGATTGTTGCGACGCGACCTGCCACTGTTGTCCTTGGTATCCAAATTACTAGGGCTCTTTGTCATGTTATTGCTACGAGCCAGCCAGCTGTCTTCTCCCGCGCAAAAGCGGGTCATGAGTGTCATGAGTGCTGTCATAGATTTCAACTTTTCCTGTCCAAGGTGTCGGGCAAGCCACTCGTCACGGATATTATGCTTGAAGGCCGCTAGGGCCTCTGCGTCCGGACAGTCGACGATTTGATTTTTCTTGGTTAGGAACCGTGTCCAGAATTGCCTGGCCGATTCCTCTGCCTACTGAATTATGTGGCTTAGGTCATCGGTGTCTGGTGGTCGCACATAGGTGCCCTGGAAATTGTCGAGGAATGCGGCTTCCAGGTCCTCCCAACAACCAATTGATTGTGCTGGCAAGATGTTAAGCCAATGCCGAGCTGGTCCTTTAAGTTTGAGTGGGAGGTATTTGATGGCGTGTAGATCATCGCCGCGGGCCATGTGGATATGAAGGAGATAATCCTCGATCCATACCACAGGATCTGTTGTGCCATCGTATGACTCAATGTTTACGGGTTTGAAACCCTCGGGGATTTTATGATCCATTACTTCATCTGTGAAGCATAGTGGGTGTGCGGCGCCTCTGTACTGGGCTATATCACGACGTAGCTCAAATGAGCTTTGTCTATTGTGTTCGGTGTCACGACCGGTTTTCCAATAAAAATATTTATTGAGAAACCAATCTTTTGAGTCCAGTATGAGAGAAATCCTCCTCACTGGTAGACAAACTCTTGATACAATAAGCCAGTAGCATAGGATATATTACAGGGTTGAGCTAGGGCTGCTCAACAAATTATTACAAGCGCGCCAATAATTATACATAATGGCGGATATAACACAATGGTGTGGTGGCATACTACTGACTCGAGGATAAAGTGATGGTGGAATAACACAGTGGGGAGTGTGATAACACGACTCTCAAACTGGCATCTCATCGAGCGTCGAGGTGAGGCTCGATAAATTTATTCGGGTTGCGGAAGCGGATATAATACAGTGACCAAATCCAGGGTCGCACGAGACTGACTGGGATTCCTCTAGGCGTCGGACTCGCTATCGAACTCTTCATCCATGAGATCGCCTTCGTCAGCATCTGGCCAAATCAACAAGCCAGTGAGTACTTTGAAAGTACTCGCAAGACAGTTTGGACGTAAGATATAACAAATGCATGCATGAATGCGTCATGATTAATTCACCAATGTACATTTAAAGTATTAGCAGGCAAGGTAAGCAAAGAGGGAATCGGCGGTAGTCCACCTGAAATCCCGACAGAAATATAAATGGAAACCGATCGGGTGTCTGAAGCGACGCCTTGAAAGGTGAACAAATAAATAAAGGAGAAAATCATGCCACAGTCGGGCGTCTTAGCGACACCACATAAAGGGCTTTAAAAGAAATGCCATAGTCGGACGTCGGGGCGACATCACAGAAAGGGCTTTAAAAGAAATGCCACAGTCGGACGTCGGGGCAACATCACAGAAAGGGCTTTAAAAGAAATGCCACAGTCGGACGTCGGAGCGACATCACAGAGAGGGCTTTAAAAGAAATGCCACAGTCGGACGTCGAGGCGACATCACAGAAAGGGCTTTAAAAGAAATGCCACAGTCGGGCGTCGGGGCGACATCACAGAAAGGGCTTTAAAAGAAATGCCACAGTCGGACGTCGGGGCGACATCACAGAAAGGGCTTTAAAAGAAATGCCACAGTCAGACATCGGGGCGACATCACAGAGAGGGCTTTAAAAGAAATGCCACAGTCGGACGTCGGGGCGACATCACAGAAAGAGCTTTAATCACAAGTAAATAATACTCATAATAAATATTCAATTCATGATAATAAACAAGTTAGTCCACCCACAGGAATAACATTTAACCGGACTTAGCACTCATGGGATTCACCGGAGTCTCTGTCATCAAACTGATACTGTTAGGACAAGATAATACGAATTTGGACATGGAATAGATGATTCAAGGAATGTATGACTCTGCAGAGTTTGTACAAAAAATTTCCCACAGCCAACGGATTTCCGTAGTCACGAAGGACTAGTTCCGTTTACGGTTTTTCGGAAGAAAACACAGCTATCCAGTACACACCCATCCTACCTCTCGATGCCAGGACTCACCCTAGACATCGTCCAAGAAAAACTTTTGAGACGGGGAGATCACAATCTCGAATAGCATGGGATCAAATTTATATACGCGCGCTCTAAGGGGTGCCCCCCTCTCGGTCCCAACCGGAAACACCCATGCCCCCTGACCGGATGACTGGCTTTAATCCAGGGCCATGGAACCATCATCCCGGCCTCTCCTTTTGGTGTGTACCAGGAAAGCGGTTTGCAACTTACTAAACCATATTCCTTGCGGAAAACATGTGGTAGTACAGGGAAGGAAATGAGAGGAACTGGACCGATACGGTTTGACACTGAAGTCATATAGTCTAGCATAAGACTGGCATGCTACGACACTGCCATCTTACCCATCCTCATGCCAACACATGGCCATTCATACTCACATCCATCCACTTATGGATCATCGAACTCACTTACCTCAACATTGCATAAAATAACATTCATCGGTATGCTCATCAACATGCCATGAAACTAACTAAATGCAAAACATGCCAAGACACTCATCATATCAAAAGTTCAAACATGCTTGCCTGGTTCAGAGTAGTCGGAGCCTAGCTCGGTGAAGTTCGCGGCTCCGTCACCTCCTTCGGTATCTACGGTATGAAGAAAATATATGCGCTATCGTAAATACCAAGGGGTGCACAAAAAGTATTCCAAATATTTTTCAAATAAATCTGATAAAAAACTAGACAAAATTTTAAAGAGAACAGAAAAAGAATCAATCAAAAATACCTTTCTGTTTAACAGTTATAAGGGTTTTAATCCAGGGACTCATCTGTAATGAAACAGAAAGTTTCCAGGGGCTAGTTTATAAAAATAGAAAACGCTTCGGCAGAAACTACGCAAGCCCAAAGGGAAAGCGCATTTGGCAGAAGGCGTTTTCAGAAAACGCTTCGTTTAGAAAGGACAGAGAGGCTGACAGCGGGTCCCACTTGTCATGTTTAAACTTTCAAATGGGAGGGACGAGGCTCGTCGGCGCCTGAGGGCTGCGGTGGTCGCCGGCGGCGATCCACGGCGAGGTAAGGGGATCGGGGGTTACCAACATGCTCACCGTGTCCTTCCGCAACGGTGGGTGGTGGTGTTGGTCGCCGGGGAGCACCACGTCGACGGCGGTCTCAACTCCGGCGGACGGTGGTTCGGGCGTGGATGGAGCTCGTCGGAGAGGACTGCAAAGGCCAAATTGATGAGGGGGTTAGAGTACTGGGTGTGAGAGAGGGCTACGGACGAGGTTTGGGCGCCGAAGATGGCCTCACCGGAGTGAATCAAGCTGGAGGCCGAGGCGGAGCAAGGCGGCCGGAGTTGGGGAAGGAGACCTCCTCGAGGTCCTCCTGGTGGCTTGGCAGGGTCCTGGGGAGGTGCAGTGAAGGTGCGTGCTCGAGGGCGAGCTCGGGTTCCTTTTTATTGGCAATTCGAGGCGGTGGCCGAGAACGGGGTTCTCCGGCGAAGCTTACGGCGGCGCAGGGCATTGGTCGGGGAGGATTAGGGGTCGAGCGCCGTCGTGGGGGTTCAATGGGTCCGTTTAGGTGCTAAACTGGCCGGGGTTTGGGTGTTTGGGTCGAGCTCGACGGAACGGGGGTGGCGCAGCCCGTCGGCGGCAGGGAGCACGTTCCGTGCTTGCCGGGCCACGGTGATGGTGCCACGGGCGTGCGCTGGCATGCATGAGGCCACGCGGAGAGCCAGGGGGCTTTGGGCGGCGCTGAACGGCGTTCTGCCGTGGTGTGCCTTCTGTCGGCCGCCACGGGAGGTCCCGACGCCGCAGAAGACGCCGGCGAGGGCGGGCCAGCGCGCCACCGACGCCAGGAAGGCTCCACGCACGCGTGTGAAGCTCCGGACAAGAGGGAGGGGCTGCGAGCATCGAGCCAAGCGCACTGTGAGCTTGTGACTGAACTCTGAAGAAAACGACACTGTAAAACTGAATTTTACTGAACTTTACTAAAAATGCAAAGAACAGTGTAGCTCAGGTGTTCGACAGAATGCTTTTGGCATCTAGGGATTTTTCCTTGAGCTGAAATTTGGTGGAGTGGCTTCTCATTGCTCTAGTAGGCTGCATGATTTTTGGTGGAATTTTTGGAGGAGTGTAGATATGAATTTCATCAAATTTGTCAAATCTGGTCCAAACTTGCAGTGAGTGAAATTTGAAATATTTGAAAAGAAGAAGAGTGGATCAAGATGGTTCTAGGTTGTGGGTACTAAAGCCAATCCAGGGAAGTTGGTTTGGGATAAAAACTCAAAGGCAAAGTGGTACTTGCTTTGAAAATCTCTTAGGCTCAAAATAATTGGCAGAAATGTTTTGGGAGATAAAATAATTGAAATAAAATCCAAAACTTGTTTGGACTTGTTGAGACAGAGGATTTAAATTGCTCAAAGGTGGAGGGAGGGGTTTTGAGAAGATTTACTATAGGAGACATGGTAAAACCATGGGTGGTTTCAAAAAGAAAGAAGTCCCAAAACTCCTAGGGTTTCTTTTTCTTTTAAAGAAAATAAATAAGTTTGAGAGGGTAACAACCAGAAGGAAAAGCTTCCAAAAATTCAACACCAAATTTGAAAGGGAAAAGAAAATCCTTGCCACAGGAAAGGAAGTTTTTAAGAGGAAGGATTTCTGGAAAAGAAATTTAAAATGCCCTCTTTTAAAATCCAACAAAGTTTTTGATGAAAACCAAATTAAAATTTTGGAGTGTCACAACACCTACCCCCTTAGGAAAAATCTCGTCCCCGAGATTTCAGCTGATCCTTAAATAAGTGTGGATGCTCTGTCCGAAGAAAATCCTCTCTTTCCCAAGTTGCTTCACTGTCGGTGTGATTGCTCCACTGGACTTTGAAAAACTTGATGGTCTTCTGTCGGGTCCTCCTTTCAGACTCCTCTAATATTCTTACGGGACGTTCCCGATAAGTGAGGTCTGGCTGCACGTCAATGTTTTCATGGGATACTTGTTTCTCTGGGTTGCTTACGCACTTCCTCAATTGCGAGACATGGAACACGTCATGGACATCGGATAATTCCTCGGGTAAGTCTAGCTGGTAGGCTACCGTGCCTCTTCGTGCCCTTATACAGAAAGGTCCGATGAATCTTGGTGCTAGCTTACCTTTAATCTTGAATCGTTGCAATCCTCTCATAGGGGATACTCTCAGGTATACGAACTCACCGGGTTCGAAGCTGACCCTACGATGTTTCTGATCATAATAACTCTTCTGTCGACTTTGAGCGGTCTTAAGTCGGTCTCTGATTAGCTTGACCTTTTCCTCGGCTTCTCTGAGCATGTCTGGTCCGAAGATGCGGCTGTCTCTGGTCTCTGACCAATTTAACGGGGTACGACATCTTCGTCCGTATAAAGCCTCAAATGGTGCCATTTGTAGGCTGGCCTGGTAGCTATTGTTGTACGCGAACTCGGCGTATGGCAGGCTTTCTTCCCAACTGGTTCCATATGTGAGGACACATGCTCTCAGCATGTCTTCTAAAACCTGGTTTACGCGTTCTGTTTGTCCATCAGTCTGTGGGTGGTATGCGGTACTGAAGGCTAGTTGGGTTCCCAGAGCCTGTTGTAAATGCTCCCAAAATCTTGAGACGAACTGAGTGCCTCTGTCGGATATTATAGTCTTTGGGACACCGTGCAGACAAACTATGCGGGGAAGATAAATCCTGGCAAGCCTCTGAGTGGTGTGGGTCGTCTTTATTGGAATAAAGTGTGCCACTTTGGTTAACCTGTCAATGATGACCCATATGGCATCATTCCCATGTCATGACCGAGGTAGTCCGACAATGAAATCCATCCCTATTTCATCCCATTTCCACTCAGGTATTTTGTTCGGTTGCAGTAGTCCGGCTGGTCTCTGATGCTCAGCTTTTATGCGTTGACATGAGTCGCAACATGCAATGAAGGTGGCTATGTCCCTCTTCATACCGTGCCACCAAAATCTTTCCTGAATATCTTTATACATTTTGGTTCCTCCAGGGTGGATCGAGTACAGGGCGGTGTGGGCTTCAGCTAAAATTTGCTGTTTAAGGTCTTCTATGTTTGGCACGCAGAGCCTTTCTCCGTACCATAATATTCCTTCATTGTCTATGACGAATTCCGAGGCCTTGCCCATACTCAACTTTCTTTTGATGCCTTCGATGCTGGTGTGACCGGGCTGAGCTCCTTTAATTTTCCCCACAAGGTCGGGTTGTATTTCCAAGTTTGATATGGTGCCTTCTGCTACCATCATCAAGTTGAGCTTGGCAAATTCTTGTTGGAATTCGGGCCTCAAGCTGTGCAGATTGTTTTCGTCGGAGCTGGGGTTCCGACTAAGGGCATCGGCCACTACATTTGCTTTCCCTGGATGGTAATGGATACCAACATCATAATCCTTTACCAACTCCAACCAACGTCGTTGCCGTAAGTTTAGTTCTGGCTGTGTGAAAATATATTTGAGACTTTTGTGATCCGTATATATTTCACATCGATTCCCAAGTAAGAAATGCCTCCATTCCTTGAGTGCATGAATAACTGCTGCCATTTCTAAGTCATGAGTGGGATAATTTTCCTCATGCTTGCGAAGTTGCCTTGAAGCGTAGGCGACAACCTTGCCTTCCTGCATCAACATGCATCCGAGACCCTTTCTGGACGCGTCACAATATACTTCAAAATTCTTGTGTATGTCGGGTACAATTAATACCGGTGCTGTCGTTAACTTCCGCTTTAGCTCTTGAAAACTTTTCTCGCAGGCTTCTGTCCATTCAAACTTCTTATCTTTCTTGAGCAACTGTGTCATAGGCTTGGCTATGGTGGAGAATCCTTCAATAAATCTGCGGTAATATCCTGCCATTCCCAAGAAACTCCGTATGTCTGTTACGCTGGCTGGTGACTTCCAGCCAAGTATGGCCTTGACTTTCTCTGGGTCCACTGCGATACCGTCTTGGGTCAGTACGTGGCCTAGAAAGCCTACTTGTCTTAGCCAAAATTCGCACTTGCTGAACTTGGCATACAATTGGTGTTTTCTGAGCTCTCCTAGCACAATCATGAGATGTTCTGCGTGCTCTTCTGGTGTCTTGGAGTATACCAGAATATCGTCGATGAATACCACGATAAACTTGTCCATAAACTTCATAAATACTTTGTTCATGAGGTGAACAAAATATGCTGGGGCGTTAGTTAATCCAAATGGCATCACTGTGAACTCGTACAGTCCATATCTGGAGGTGAAGGCTGTTTTGGGGATATCTTCCGTTCGTACCTTCAATTGATGGTATCCTGACCTTAAGTCAATTTTTGAGAATACCTTGGCCTGAGCGAGTTGATCAAACAAATCGTTTATCCTTGGCATCGGGTATTTGTTTTTGACTGTGACCATGTTAAGTGCTCGATAGTCAATACACAATCTCAGCGTTCCATCCTTCTTTTTGGCAAATAAAATTGGTGATCCCCAAGGTGAGGAGCTGGCTCAAATGTATCCTTTGTCTAGCAATTCCTTTATTTGTTTCTTCAACTCAACTAATTCGGATGGTGCCATTCGGTACGGTTTCTTGTATATGGGGGTGGTTCCTGGTGCGAGCTCAATGCTGAATTCTATCTCTCGGTCTGGTGGCATGCCTGGTAGCTCTTCAGGGAATACATCTGGAAATTCACACACTACTGGAACCTTGTTTAGCTCAGAAACGTCCACCTTATTTAATCTCAGTTGTCGGGGTATTTTTCCTTCCTTAGCTGATACTCTTATTGTCTTCCCTTGGTGGTGTGTGAGAATTACGGTCTTGTTGAAACAGTCGATAAACCCCTTGTTGGTGGTTAGCCAATCCATCCCTAGGATGACATCCAGTCCTTTATTTTCCAATACAATAAGATTTGCGTGAAACTCCAAACTTTCGAACTCAATGACCACATTCTGACAGTAATTCTGAGTAACTTGCTGAATCCCAGGGGACTTAATGATTATGGATTTCTCCAAAGGAAGCATCGAAAAATTATTTTGCAAAGCAAAACTTTTCGAAATGAAAGAGTGAGAAGCTCCAGAATCAAACAAAACCATTGCAGGTATTGTGTTGACAGGAAACGTACCGAGTACGATATACGGAGCATTTTGTGCCTCCTCTTTGGTTACGTGGTTCAGATGACCCTTCCTGTGGTTATTGTTGGGATTGAAATTGTTTCGCTTGGGCGCTGAATTATTGCCGCCGTTGTTCGGCTTTGGGGTTGAGTTCCTTGGCTTGGGGCACTGTTTGGCATAGTGCCCTTCTTCTCTACAAGCGTAACAAGTAACGCCGGGGCGATAGGTGAATTCCTTGTCCCTTGCATGAAAATTCTTGATTGGGCGTGAGACATTGGATGAGGATTTGGGTGTCCCACCCTTTTGAAAATCTTTCCTGCTTCGGTGATTGCGAGCATGGTTAGTCTGGTCCCTTTTTCGCTTGCGGATATCTTCCAGACTGCGTCTCTCATTTTCCAGAGTAATGGCTTTGTCCACCAGTGTTTTAAAATCAGGAAAAGTGTGCACGACCAGTTGGCATTTAAGCGCGGGCGCCAGACCGTCAAGGAATTTCTCCATCTTCTTGATTTCAGTCATACGCTCTTCATTGGCGTAGCGGGACAATAGAGTAAATTGACTGTTGTAATTTGACACTGTCATGTTCCTTTGTTTGAGGTCATCGAACTCTCTCTTCTTGATTTTCATAATACTCTTAGGAATGTGTGCACCACGGAAACCTTCCTTGAAATCATCCCAGGTTATGTCATTTTCGTTGGGATGCATGTGCAGAAAATTCTCCCACCACGATGCGGCTGCTCCTGTGAGATAGTGCGGAGCATACAATACCTTTTCGGGGTCTGAACATTTTGCAATAATTAATTTCCTCTCCATATCTCGAAGCTAGTCCTCGGCTTCAAGAGGTTTGTCAGTGTGAGAAAATGTTTGGGGACGTGTCTTCTGAAGCTCAGATAACTTGGATTGCTGCTGATACTGTCCATGGTGATTCCCCATGTTGATGACTTGGTTCATCATTTCACGATGTTGTTGCTGACTCTGTTCATAAAGGCGGCACATTTGGGAAAGTGTCGTTTCACTGTTCTGTTGACTCGACTGCCCTTGTGTGAAATTGTTGCCTGGTTGAGTGTCATAATCTTCCTCTGGCGGAGTAGGCATGGAGCGAGTCCAAGGACGAGACATTTTTCACTCTCGGGATATATTTTGTAAAACTCATAAGAAAAGCGAAGATGGTCGCAAAAACAAATCCAAAATTGCACAAGGATGGCAAATAATTTAAATGACCAAGATCACTTAAGAAAACAAATCGAATTGTGCACGGAGAAGGATTGCTCATTACATATCTTACACGCGGGCGATAATTATACAATACATCACTCAGGATATGCATACATAATCCTGACATGTTATTTAGGCTAGTGCACTTCTCCAGTTCCTACATGATGCGCAAACAGGCTACTCCTCACAACCTATGTACATATCTTACAAAGCGGTACATCGCATGACGGGCAAGCGCACTCAGCCGGAAATGTTGACGATCTCCTTGGCCCTGCCAAGGGTGAGGCGCACTGAGGCTGGGGACTCGACCTCCTCCTCACTAATAGGCTCCAGACATGAAGAGCTGCGTCGGGTAGATGGAGCGGGTGCTAGGGGCGGAGCAACACGAATAGGAGTAGGCACAACGGGTGGTGCAGTGCGCGCTGGAGTGGGCGCAATGGCCTGGTTGAACTCTTCGGTGGTAGGCAGGCGACGAGTAGGTGCATAAGATGCTGATGACGAGACAAAAGTCAGTGGCGGTGTGGCACGCAGGAGCTCCCTCCTGTTGGCGGCACAGCCATGGACTGAGTCCATGCGGGCAGCTACGAAGTCGTCCACCAGGTTGTCGAAGGCTGCCTCCAGAGCCCGGAGATACTCAATAAGCATCTCAAAAGCCTCATCTCATTCTCCTCTGGGGCAGGAGAATGCGTAGTGACAGGTGTAAGGCACATGGCATGGAAGATAGCGGTAGCAACGAGTCTTCATCGCGGGAAGGACATCCCTGAGGCGAGCTATCGCCTCACGGGCTGCCATCTGCATAGCATGCCTCTCCGTAGGCATGGCTCTTCCCACGAACCGGAAGCAGCGTAACTCACCATGCCCTCCCCTGAACTGCACCGTGGCCTGGTGCATGGTCAGACTGTCGTTGACCTTGTGCTGGTAGAGTGTGAAGACTGGGCGCATAGACGGCCCCATCGCGACCTGAACGATGAAGGAGAGAAGCTTGACGAACCCATCGGGCACGTTGGCGAAGGTCTGAGACTCGCAGCTGTTGTCGGCCATCTACAAAGGTAAGCAAAAATTCTGAATGGTCAGATCATAAATTTATGCTGACGGTCAGAAAATGACTACAATTGCAAAAATATAAATTAGCTCTATCATGCTAATAACCAATTAGCAATCGCACCTAGTGGCTTCCTACAGTCAGCCTGGCTCTGGTACCAAGCTTGTCACGACCGGTTTTCCAATAAAAATATTTATTGAGAAACCAATCTTTTGAGTCCAGTATGAGAGAAATCCTCCTCACTGGTAGACAAATTCTTGATACAATAAGCCAGTAGCATAGGATATATTACAGGGTTGAGCTAGGGCTGCTCAACAAATTATTACAAGCGCGCTAATAATTATACATAATGGCGGATATAACACAATGGTGTGGTGGCATACTACTGACTCGAGGATAAAGTGATGGTGGAATAACACAATGGGGAGTGTGATAACACGACTCTCAAACTGGCATCTCATCGAGCGTCGAGGTGAGGCTCGATAAATTTATTCGGGTTGCGGAAGCGGATATAATACAGTGACCAAATCCAGGGTCGCACGAGACTGACTGGGATTCCTCTAGGCGTCGGACTCGCTATCGAACTCTTCATCCATGAGATCGCCTTCGTCAGCATCTGGCCAAATCAACAAGCCAGTGAGTACTTTGAAAGTACTCGCAAGACAGTTCAGACGTAAGATATAACAAATGCATGCATGAATGCGTCATGATTAATTCACCAATGTACATTTAAAGTATTAGAAGGCAAGGTAAGCAAAGGGGGAATCGGCGGTAGTCCACCTGAAATCCCGACAGAAATATAAATGGAAACCGATCGGGTGTCTGAAGCGACGCCTCGAAAGGTGAACAAATAAATAAAGGAGAAAATCATGCCACAGTCGGGCGTCTTAGCGACACCACATAAAGGGCTTTAAAAGAAATGCCACAGTCGGACGTCGGGGCGACATCACAGAAAGGGCTTTAAAAGAAATGCCACAGTCGGACGTCGGGGCGACATCACAGAAAGGGCTTTAAAAGAAATGCCACAGTCGGACGTCGGGGCGACATCACAGAGAGGGCCTTAAAAGAAATGCCACAGTCGGACGTCGGGGCGACATCACAGAAAGGGCTTTAATCACAAGTAAATAATACTCATAATAAATATTCAATTCATGATAATAAACAGGTTAGTCCACCCACAGGAATAACATTTAACCGGACTTAGCACTCATGGGATTCACCGGAGTCTCTGTCATCAAACTGATACTGTTAGGACAAGATAATACGAATTTGGACATGGAATAGATGATTCAAGGAATGTATGACTCTGCAGAGTTTGTACAAAAATTTTCCCACAGCCAACGGATTTCCGTAGTCACGAAGGACTAGTTCCGTTTACGGTTTTTCGGAAGAAAACACAGCTATCCAGTACACACCCATCCTACCTCTCGATGCCAGGACTCACCCTAGACATCGTCCAAGAAAAACTTTTGAGACGGGGAGATCACAATCTCGAATAGCATGGTATCAAATTTATATACGCGCGCTCTAAGGGGTGCCCCCCTCTCGGTCCCAACTGGAAACACCCATGCCCCCTGACCGGATGACTGGCTTTAATCCAGGGCCATGGAACCATCATCCCGGCCTCTCCTTTTGGTGTGTACCAGGAAAGCGGTTTGCAACTTACTAAACCATATTCCTTGCGGAAACATGTGGTAGTACAGGGAAGGAAATGAGAGGAACTGGACCGATACGGTTTGACACTGAAGTCATATAGTCTGGCATAAGACTGGCATGCTACGACACTGCCATCTTACCCATCCTCATGCCAACACATGGCCATTCATACTCACATCCATCCACTTATGGATCATCGAACTCACTTACCTCAACATTGCATAAAATAACGTTCATCGGTATGCTCATCAACATGCCATGAAACTAACTAAATGCAACATGCCAAGACACTCATCATATCAAAAGTTCAAACATGCTTGCTTGGTTCAGAGTAGTCGGAGCCTAGCTCGGTGAAGTTCGCGGCTCCGTCACCTCCTTCGGTATCTACGGTATAAAGAAAATATATGCGCTATCGTAAATACCAAGGGGTGCACAAAAAGTATTCCAAATTTTTTTCAAATAAATCTGATAAAAAACTAGACAAAATTTTAAAGAGAACAGAAAAAGAATCAATCAAAAATACCTTTCTGTTTAAAAGTTATAAGGGTTTTAATCCAGGGACTCATCTGTAATGAAACAGAAAGTTTCCAGGGGCTAGTTTATAAAAACAGAAAACGCTTCGGCAGAAACTACGCCAGCCCAAAGGGAAAGCGCATTTGGCAGAAGGCGTTTTTAGAAAACGCTTCGTTTAGAAAGGACAGAGAGGCTGACAGCGGGTCCCACTTGTCATGTTTAAACTTTCAAATGGGAGGGACGAGGCTCGTCGGCGCCCGAGGGCTGCGGTGGTCGCCGGCGGCGATCCACGGCGAGGTAAGGGGATCGGGGGTTACCAACGTGCTCACCATGTCCTTCCGCAATGGTGGGTGGTGGTGTTGGTCGCCGGGGAGCACCACGTCGACGGCGGTCTCAACTCCGGCGGACGGTGGTTCGGGCGTGGATGGAGCTCGTCGGAGAGGACTGCAAAGGCCAAATTGATGAGGGGGTTAGAGTACTGGGTGTGAGAGAGGGCTATGGACGAGGTTTGGGCGCCGGAGATGGCCTCACCGGAGTGAATCAAGCTGGAGGCCGAGGCGGAGCAAGGCGGCCGGAGTTGGGGAGGGAGACCTCCTCGAGGTCCTCCTGGTGGCTTGGCAGGGTCCTGGGGAGGTGCAGTGAAGGTGCGTGCTCGAGGGCGAGCTCGGGTTCCTTTTTATAGGCGATTCGAGGCGGTGGCCGAGAACGGGGTTCTCCGGCGAAGCTTACGGCGGCGCAGGGCATTGGTCGGGGAGGATTAGGGGTCGAGCGCCGTCGTGGGGGTTCAATGGGTCCATTTAGGTGCTAAACTGGCCGGGGTTTGGGTGTTTGGGTCGAGCTCGACGGAACGGAGGTGGCGCGGCCCGTCGGCGGCAGGGAGCACGTTCCGTGCTTGCCGGGCCACGGTGATGGTGCCACGGGCGTGCGCTCACATGCATGAGGCCACGCGGAGAGCCAGGGGGCTTTGGGCGGCGCTGAACGGCGTTCTGCCGTGGTGTGCCTTCTGTCGCCGCCACGGGAGGTCCCGATGCCGCAGAAGACGCCGGCGAGGGCGGGCCAGCGCGCCACCGACGCCAAGAAGGCTCCACGCACGCGTGTGAAGCTCCGGACAAGAGGGAGGGGCTGCGAGCATCGAGCCAAGCGCACTGTGAGCTTGTGACTGAACTCTGAAGAAAACGACACTGTAAAACTGAATTTTACTGAACTTTACTGAAAATGCAAAGAACAGTGCAGCTCAGGTGTTCGACAGAATGCTTTTGGCATCTAGGGATTTTTCCTTGAGCTGAAATTTGGTGGAGTGGCTTCTCATTGCTCTAGTAGGCTGCATGATTTTTGGTGGAATTTTTGGAGGAGTGTAGATATGAATTTCATCAAATTTGTCAAATCTGGTCCAAACTTGCAGTGAGTGAAATTTGAAATATTTGAAAAGAAGAAGAGTGGATCAAGATGGTTCTAGGTTGTGGGTACTAAAGCCAATCCAGGGAAGTTGGTTTGGGATAAAAACTCAAAGGCAAAGTGGTACTTGCTTTGAAAATCACTTAGGCTCAAAATAATTGGCAGAAATGTTTTGGGAGATAAAATAATTGAAATAAAATCCAAAACTTGTTTGGACTTGTTGAGACAGAGGATTTAAATTTCTCAAAGGTGGAGGGAGGGGTTTTGAGAAGATTTACTATAGGAGACATGGTAAAACCATGGGTGGTTTCAAAAAGAAAGAAGTCCCAAAACTCCTAGGGTTTCTTTTTTTTAATGAAAATAAATAAGTTTGAGAGGGTAACAACCAGAAGGAAAAGCTTCCAAAAATTCAACACCAAATTTGAAAGGGAAAAGAAAATCCTTGCCACAGGAAAGGAAGTTTTTAAGAGGAAGGATTTCTGGAAAAGAAATTTTAAATGCCCTCTTTTAAAATCCAACAAAGTTTTTGATGAAAACCAAATTAAAATTTTGGAGTGTCACATTCGGCCCGGCCGGATTTACTGTATCCGGCATGACGATTATCGTCTCGTGTCGTGGGGCGCCCACGCGATCCGTAGATCGATCTTGTTTGCCTTGCCTTGTCCTCCAATATATCTCGCAGGTCTGGCGCACTTTCCCGTGCCTTGGTGTGTTTAGAGCGACGCCGGGGTGCGGCTTGAGTGGAGGGCCGAGAGGCCTCTCTGTCGCTGCCACGAGGTGGCCCGTCGGCCGCATCATGCACTAGTGATGTAGGTGCTTCCTCCTCCAATCGGGGTAGCAACATGCGCTTTGGGTAGCTCTTGAAGGGGCGTTCGAGTTCATACTCTTCGGCCGGAAGGACTTCAGTCCATCTGTCAGCTAGCAAGTCTTGATCAGCTCTAAGCTATTGCTGTTTTTTCTTGAGGCTACTCGCAGTGGCCATAAGCCTGCGCTTGAAGCGCTCCTGCTCGACGGGATCCTCAGGCACGACAAATTCGTCATCGTCAAGGCTTGCCTCGTCTTCGGAGGGAGGCATGTAATTATCGTCCTCGACCTCTCTATTTGTCGCTCTCTCATGAGGGCTGGCTTCTCCATCCTCCTGTGCTGAATCTTGCTGGAGGGGGTTTTCTTCGGCACTATCCGGAGTGTTATTATCTCCTGTGCCGGAATCACCATTTTTGCTTTGGCGGGATTTAGAGCGGCGGCGCTGACGCTGACGCTTAGGCTGTTTCTCGGAGGGGTCATCCTCCGCTGTTCCATCACCATCGCCTTCTTTTGGGGTGTCCACCATGTATATGTCATATGACGAGGTGGCTTTTCAGTGCCCTATAGGCGCTGGTTCCTGATCGTCTCCTGCATCGGCGTCCATACCGTCGATGTCTTCGGAGTCGAAGTCGAGCATGTCGGTTAAATCATCGACAATGGCTACAAAGTGGGTGGTGGGTGGGCTTTGAATTTCTTCATCATCCGCATCCCAACCTTGCTGACCGTAGTCCGGCCAGGGCTCTTTTGATAAAGAGAGAGACTTTAGTGAATTCAGAATATCACCGAAGGGCGAGTGCTGAAAGATGTCCGCGGCGGTGAACTCCATAATCAGCGCCCAATCGGATTCGATCGGCATGGGCGCGGGGGGCTCGGAGTCCGGAGAGGAGTCCGGCACCTTGGAGTCACGGGCTTCGCAGGGGACAAAGCTGGTGTTCGGCTCGATAGCGCGCGGGGGGCTTGGAGTCCGGAGAGGAGTCCGGCACCTTGGAGTCACGGGCTTCGCAGGGGACAAAGCTGGTGTTTGGCTCGATAGCCGTAGAGATTGCAGCCTCCGAGGCGGCGTCCAACCACCCGTCCTCGATCGATGCAATTGGCTCCGAACTAAGGGTCGGAGCTGATGCGGGTGCGGCCTCCAGGACACTGTTCGGCGGCAGAGCTAAATCATGCCCTTTGTGAGAGTGCGGCGCGCTCGGCTGTGGCTCGAATCTGTCGAAGATCAAGTCCCCGCGGATGTCAGCCGTGTAGTTCAGACTTCCAAATCTGACCTGATGGCCAGGGGCGTAGCTTTCAATCTGCTCCAGATGGCCAAGTGAATTGGCTCGCAGTGCGAAGCCGCCGAATACGAAGATCTGACCGGGGAGAAAAGTCTCACCCTGGACAGCATCGTTGTTGATGATCGGAGGAGCCATCGGGCCTAAAAGTGATGACACAGAGGAACTCTCAATGAAAGAACCATTATCGGTGTCAAAACCTGCAGATCTCGGGTAGGGGGTCCCGAACTGTGCGTCTAGGCGGATGGTAACAGGAGACAAGGGACACGATGTTTTTACCCAGGTTCGGGCCCTCTCGATGGAGGTAAAACCCTACTCCTGCTTGATTAATATTGATGATATGGGTAGTACAAGAGTAGATCTACCACAAGATCAAGGAGGCTAAACCCTAGGAGCTAGCCTATGGTATGATTGTTGTTCTTGTTGTGTCCTACGGACTAAAACCCTTGGGTTTATATAGACACCGGAGAGGGCTAGGGTTACACAGAGTCGGTTACAATGGTAGGAGATCTACATATCCGTATCGCCAAGCTTGCCTTCCACGCCAAGGAAAGTCCCTTCCGGACACGGGACAAAGTCTTCAATCTTCTATCTTCATAGTCCAGGAGTCCGGCCAAAGGTATAGTCCGGCTATCCGGACACCCCCTAATCTAGGACTCCCTCACACGTGTTCCTGTTTCTAGAACATACGTGTACATGATGAGCACATCTCCCCTACTCCACCATCACAGGTGCTTGCTCTTACTTGGAACTATTATACGTGGTTGCGTTTTCCGTATGATGTCTAGTTTGTATTGCTTCTGATTATGTTGAATTGCATCTGCGTAGCTTACAACTTATACCTGCAACGATCACTTACCCATAAGACACATTTAACTTGGGACTGTGATGTATGTTGCATCTTGCATTGTCTTCTAGCTTGTACTGCTTCTAATTTCTTGAAATGGCACTTATGACGAGACATTTTTTACCTGATAGAGTGATATTGGTTGCATGTTCATATGGTGCCTAGCTTTCATTTCTTCTAATTTTGTTGAAATGCCTTCCGCTTACTGCTTTTTCATACATATTCCATCCTCCTATCGTACGTGTGAATATGAAACGCTGTCTTTTTGTATATATTCCATCCTCCTATCATGCGCTTGCCTTACATCAAAGTAGTGTTCGTCTGTATCATGCATCTACCAGTTATGCAGAGCTAATTTTATTCATCTTCTTGTGGTTTTGACTTCATAAGGCAATATCAGAAAATAGGAAGGAAAAGAGTAAGTTAGGGGATGTTGGTGGTCCTCCGCACCGACGCAAACAGAGACTCTCTAGATTTGCCACTGCTACTGCTAATGAAGTTGAAGTCCCAAGTCTACATGATGAGTTCATCTCCCGTACTCCACCATCGCAGGTGCTTGCTCTAAGTTGACAGTGTGATAATTGGTTTCATGTTGCATATGTTGTCTAGCCTGTATTTCTTCTATTTAGATTAAATTGCACCTGCTGTGTTTATACGTTATACATGTGCATATGACATGGCTTTCTGTGTCTAGAATACACTGCATCTATCTATCATACCATGTTCTTACATCAAAGTACTGCTGTTGTGTATCCCGCATTAGTCACTCATGATTGGACGCTTTTAACATGGCAGTTTGATAGTGGTTGCATCTTGCATTGATTTCTACGTTGTACTGCTTCTAATTTTTTGAATTGCCACTTATGACAAGACACTTTTAACTTGGCAGAGTAATATTGGTTGCATCTTTCATATGGTGTCTAGCTTACATTACTTCTATTCTCTTGAAAATCCTTCTGCTTAGTTTGCACATCTTAGCTGTGAATATGTCATGCCGTCCTATTTTTCTTACATATTCCATCCTCATACGGTTGTCTTACATCAAAGTATTGCTTGTCTGTATCATGCATCAATGACTTCTGAAGAGTGATTTTATTCTTTTGTGTTTGGGTATAGCTTGACATGGCAAAGTCAAAAAAGAGCAAGGAAAATAATATAGTAGGGAGTGATGTTACTCGTCGGGTGAAACGGAAAAGGTTCTGCCGTCGAGATTCTGCTGGTACTTATAGTGCAATAGAAGGTCCAAGTCCACCGGCTAAATATACAAACACAATATCACCTTCTCCACCAGCTGCAGCATCCGCTTCAAATGTACCAGCATCTCAACCAGTTACTCGTTCGTTTGCTCCAGAACTGGCCAGTTCCCAAGTTGCCTTCACACCTAACACTACTTCCGAAGCACTGCTGACACAATAGGACTTGGCAAGATCAGATGAACCTCATGAGCATCAACACCAAGACGGTACCTGACCGAGTCAACTTGTAGTTGCATGCTCCTTTATATGTACTCTCATAGTTTGATGTACACTAACACTTTCCATATTCGTTGTTGAACTAGCACCACGACGCAAGCGGAAATAGACATCAGGGATAATGCTTGACAGATTAACAAAACCTAAAGGAGGAAGAATGGAGATCCATTTTGAGGCAGGTTTAAAAAGGCCACGTGATGCTACAGAGTCAGCCAAGTTAGTATCAGAGGCAGCCGTTGCCGTTAGGTGTCATGCACGTATCCTCCCAACGTGGATCCAGTACATGAATGAGAAAGACAATACCCAGTTTAACACCTTCCTTGACCATTTATCCGTAAGTAATGTTATTCATCGCAATTAGTAATATTGTCTTGCTTTGTCCCATACTTTCTAGCTTCCGCCTAATAAGACTCACATTCTTTTTTCAACAGATGAAGTTCAAGTTGGATCCGAAAGATGATGCAACTAGACAAGCATGCACTCATGTTTTTCAGTCTACTCTGCGACAGTATCGGTACCACCTTAGAAAATCTCACTTTGAAGGCAAGGCTAACAATGAAATCGCCCAAACATCTCCAGTGGAATATATTACAGATGAAGACTGGACAGCCCTCGTTAAACACTGGTCTAATCCAAAGTATCAGGTAGGCTATAAGTATTTGATCAGACCACATATTGAATTTATATTTATGTATGTGCCTTAAAAGTGTATCTTCTTCTAGGCTAACTGTTTGAAGAACAAAACCAACCGTTCTAAAGTGAAATTCCAACAGACAACAGGATCTCGTAGCTATATTGCACACTGCGAGGCTCTTGTAAATAGCTGCTACTTCCTTCTTTTTTTTTGTGCCATATTATCGTACCTATATTGACTTGTTCCAAATACAGAGGAAATCCCGTGCGGACCAAAAAGAACCTGAACCGAATGCAGTGCAAATCTTCAAGGATTGCCACACCAGCAAGATGAAGGGCATGAGCACACCAGTTCAAGCCGCTGTTGTAAGTCCTTACTCCTCCTGCCTTAAACTGATTGGTACTGTGATGTGTTCATTTAACAACTTGGTTTGCAGCCAATGTCAGTTACTTTGTTCACTTTTATTCACAGTTGTCTTAACGTATCATTTCACCTTACATGGTTTAAAAGAGATGAAGGATATTCTTTTGGTCTTGATCTGTAATCTAGTTGTTATGTTCACGTGCGCACACAATGATAAAATAGCCTGTTTGTTTCATATTTGTTTGCCCATGATATGAATGATGTCATACTATGTTCATCCTACTTTAAACCATGTCTCTTTATCCTTAGATGTCAATGAATGTGAGGAAATAGACAATACAGTAGGCATGCTACATGGACATATGTTCCGAAAGTGATTTTATTATGTAGTTGGCACTACAATACATGCTAATGTATTACAGTAGTTCACCAAAATAAGTTATGTATAAACGTTTAACCTACTTTGTTTGTTTTTGTCTCATTAGTAACTTATCTGGTACACTAATCTACAAGTTCAAACTTTCAGGAAGCTATGGAACAAATGATTGAACAGCCACAACCACCTGAAGGTGACGAGGCTACTACAGGCACAATGTCACCTCTTGCTGCAGTGCGTCAGTATCTCTCCACTAACAGTGCAAAAAGCACCTTCCTGCGTAATTCTGGGTTGGTTGTCAAGGTAACCTCGTCCAAATCGCCTACTGAACAAAATCTTCCTGCTGGACAGAGTGATATATCTGTGCTCCAGACACAAGTCCAATCCCTAATGGACGTTGTTTCGGAAACAAGAATAGTGGTTGAGAAATGTCGTCAAGATATGAATGGTTTTGAAACCAGACTATCAGACATTTGCTTCGTTGTTCAAGAGCAATGGCGGAAAAAAGGTGGAGATCATGCTGCTCCATCAGATTCTACAGCCTGAAACATTAGCACTCAGGTAAAATGATCTGTGCTTCTATACATCTGATGGTTCTTTTATCTGGAAGGACTGTAAACTTTATGCCAACAGGCCTTTTGTTGTATGGTTGGAATTTATTTTGTTGTGATACAACATTTATGATGCTGCCTCAGGCTGCAGTAATTACGACGCTATTTTTGTATAGTGTAGGTTTATTTTAGTAATGTATTCGGCCAAAAGCTTCATAGGAGCCCAACATGCCAACATTCGTCGGGCCCATTCCAATTGGGATAAAAATGATTATGGGCCGAAATTGGCATGTATCCCACTAAAAATATCTGGGCCTAAATCAGCATAAGCTTTCATATTTTTCTAGTAGGCCTGTGCCCATAGTGGGCCTTTAACAGGCCTAAACATAATTTGGGCCCTCGGTAAAAATAGGCCGTTTACAGGTGTAAATATCTCGAGCCCATAAAAACATGGGCCTTTAATAGACCAAAAGTGAGATTGGGCCCTGATTGTGCCAAATAACCCACTGGACTTAGTAGGCCGAAATGGTGGCCCATTTACGATGCGGATCTTTGACAGGCCAAAATTCGGACGGGCCGTAAATGCACCGACCTAATACACGGGCCTTTAATAGGCCGGAACTTCGGTTGGGCTAGATTATCGTCATTTTTATATGGGCCGTTAATGGGCCCGATATGACGTTGGGCCACATATGGCCCATGGTTTACGTCCGGCGTTAACAGGCCGAAAATGACAACAGGCCGAAAGTGGCCCAAAGCTATAGTGGGCCTCTAACAGGCCGAATGTCAGACATGGCCGAATATGACCCAAATCCTTCACAGTCGTTTATGGGCCGAAAGTTTTGATGGCCTGTAAATGGGCCCAAATGAAGCCGGACCTTTAACAGGCCGGAAATACACCGGGCCGTAATTCGGCCCAATTACTTAGCGGACTATTAACGGGCCAGAAGTGACCATGGGCCGCGTTGATGACAAGTTTAGGACAGGCCATTGACGGGCCGATTTGATAGAGAATGTTGGGCCTTTAGCTGGGCTGGCCCATTATGGTCGGCAGAATCTTGTGGGCCTTTAGCTGGGCCGGCCCATTGTGGTCCGCAAAATCTTGTGGGCCTTTAGCTGGGCCGGCCCATTATGGTCTGTAAAATCGTGTGGGCCTTTAGCTGGGCAGGCCCATTGTGGTCCGCTAAATTTTGTGGGCCTTTAGCTGGGCCGGCCCATTATGGTTCGCTAAATCTTATGGGCCTTCGGTTGGGCCGGCCCATGTAAACTTTGTGGGCCACTTTTGGCCCGGTCCACATGTCAATAGATCATAGGCCCATCTCGACCGTTGGATGAGTGACACCTGTGCCAACGCGGAGCTGACGCATGGATCCGTCAGCCAATGAGAATTTTACACGTGGAAAATCGGCATTGGTCATGGCTGTTAACGGGTTATCGGATCCAAAATCCGACCCGGTAGCTTAACGGCGTTCCGTTACGGTGGATGCCACGTGTCGGTCACCCTTGACGAAAGCACTTCTGTGACGGGCGATTTATTGTCATGGAAGTGGACACTTTCGTGATGATAATTTTGGCAATGTCATGGAACACTTCTACGACAGCACAGGTATGACTATCTTGATTCTGTCATAAATTTGTCATGGATGTACATGCATGATAGAAAACGCGACCTATTGTGACAAACACGTATCATCACGGAAGTGTATTTTTTTGTAGTGAGTATAGTGACACAGTGTGTAATAATAGCCCATAATGCTATAAATATCAATGTGAAAGCATGATGCAAAATGGACGTATCAACTCCCCCAAGCTTAGACCTCGCTTGTCCTCAAGCGGAAGGCGATAACGATAAATATGTCCACATGTTTAGAGATAGAGGTGTCGATAAAATAAAATACGGACATAAATGCATCATGATTATTCTCATAACAACAACATATGTGGATATTGTCATATGATTTCTTTTGCTCAAGTGATAATCTATTCACAATGTTAAGTGTGAATCAGAAACTTTATTGAGAACTAACAAACTATAATCTCAGTCATTGAAGCAATTGCAATTTATCATAACATCAGAAAGAGTCTATGTCAGAGCTTTTAAGCAAGTCCACATACTCAACTATCATTTAGTCTTGCACAATTGCTAACACTCACGCAATACTTGTGGTTATGGAGTTTTAATCGGACACAGAGAAAGATAGGGGCTTATAGTTTCGCCTCCCAACCTTTTACCTCAAGGGTAATGTCAACAATAATAGTTCATGCTAACTTACATCCAATTAGATATATATATCAGGATCTTTCCAACACATTGTGCTTGCCAAAGGATAAAATGTAAAAAGGAAAGGTGAAGATCACCATGACTCTTGCATAAGGTAGAAGATAAAAGTAAAAGATAGGCCCTTCGCAGAGGGAAGCAGAGGTTGCCATGCGCTTTCAGGGTTGGATGCACAAAATCTTAATGCGAAAGAACGTCACTTTATATTGCCACTTGTGATGTAGACCTTTATTATGCAGTTCGTCGCTTTTATTTCTTCCACATCACAAGATCGTATAAAGCCTATTTCCTCCACACTAATTAATCATACATATTTAAAGAGCAATTTTTTTTGCTTGCACTGATGACAACTTACTTGGAGGATCTTACTCAATCCATAGGTAGATATGGTGGACTCTCATGGCAAGACAGGGTTTAACGATATTTGGAAGCACAAGTAGTATTTCTACTTGGTGCAAGGAATTTGGCTAGCATGAGGGGGAAAGGCAAGCTCAACATGTTAGATGATCCATGACAATATACTTTATTTCAAATATAGGAAAACATAACCCATTATGTTGTCTTCCTTGTCCAACGTCAACTCTTTAGCATGTCATATTTTAATGAGTGCTCACAATCATAAAAGATGTCCAAGATAGTATATTTATATGTGAAACCTCTCTTTCTTTATTACTTCCTATTAATTTCAACGATGACCAAAGCTATGTTTTCCAACTCTCAACAACTTTTAATCATCATACTCTTTCTATGTGAAGTCATTACTCTTCATAAGATAAATATGATCTCTTTTTGTTTCTTTTTATTCTTTCTCTTTTCTTTTATTCCCTCAAGATCATAGTAAAATAATCAAGCCCTTGACTCAACACTAATCTTTATTAAATAGCTCACGGACTCGATTACATAAAGGGGTCATAAAGCAAAACTCAAAACTAGATCATACTAAAACTTTATTCTACTAGATCAAGATATTACTAAAAGGATCGAACTAAGAAAAACGGTAAAGATAGAGATGTGATGGTGATACAATACCGGGGCACCTCCCCCAAGCTTGGAAGTTGCCAAGGGGAGTGCCCATACCCATGTGATTATGTCTCCTTTCTCAGGGATGGTGATGTGATATTCTTGGCGATGATGCCCCTCAGGATACGATTCTCCTCCTCGAGCTTATTGACTTGCTGCTTGAGGTCCATTATTTCCTTTCGAAGCTTTCCTGTAATGGCCAAAGCTCCTTGCACCCAAGGGTGTTGCATATCTGCGGGAGAACAAGTGACACTCTTCTTCATATTTTCATAAGAAAGAAATCTAACATTGGAAGGGGTAACCGAGTTTGGAATAGCCGAGCTCTGTAGTTCCCCCATTGTGAATCCAGCTCGAAAGCGAGAAGTGACTTCTTGATCCTCCTCCATGGCATCTATCCTCTTCAAATCAGCCTCCATCTCTTCCTCCGTTGCTGGCCCAAAGGGGTCAGCATTGCTGTTTGTCCTTGATCTCGATGCCGGATGAGACACCTGTCTCTCCCCAATTGAGTCTTGAGAAGACATCTTGCTATAATCTGTAGCAGTAACAGCTCGAAACACAAACAGAGGATAATTGCGTGATGCGGGAGACAAAACCTTCAGGAGATTATATAATGAATTTTTACCGACCAAAATACGTATCATGCAAGAAAGCGGAGTACGGAGAGCACACGAGGTGCTCATGAGGCAGGGGGGCGCGCCCAGGGGGATATGGAGCGCCCTCCACCCTTGTGGTGCCCTCGTGTCCTTCCCGGACTGCTTCTTATTTTTCTATTTTTCTAAATATTCCAAAACAGAGAAAAATTGCCATTAGAACTGTTTTGGAGTCGGTTTACTTACCGTACCACATACCTATTCCTTTCGGAGTCTGAAACGTTCTGAAAAGTGTCCCTTATGTATTCCTCTGGGGTTACGGTTTCAATAACATTGGTTTCAACATTTATAGGATTACCTGAGATATAATGGTTGATTCTTTGACCGTTTACCACCTTCGGATTTGTGCCTTCGAAGTTGTTGATTTTTATGGCACCGGAATGATAGACCTCCTCGATAACGTAAGGACCTTCCCATTTAGAGAGAAGTTTTCCTGCAAAAAATCTTAAACGAGAGTTGTATAATAATACATAATCACCTACGTTAAACTCACGCTTTTGTATCCTTTTGCCATGCCATCTTTTAACTTTTTCTTTAAACAATTTGGCATTCTCGTAGGCTTGGGTTCTCCATTCATCAAGTGAGGTAATGTCAAATAACCTCTTCTCTCTGGCAAGTTTGAAATCATAATTGAGCTCTTTAATAGCCCAATATGCCTTATGTTCTAGTTCGAGAGGTAAGTGACATGCTTTTCCATAAACCATTTTATACGAAGACATACCCATAGGGTTTTTATATGCAGTTCTATAGGCCCATAATGCATCATCAAGTTTCTTGGACCAACTCTTTCTAGATCTATTAACAGTCTTTTGCAAAATTAATTTTAGTTCTCTATTACTCAATTCTACTTGACCACTAGACTGTGGGTGATAAGGAGATGCAATTCTATGATTAACATCATACTTGGCAAGCATTTTACGAAAAGCACCATGAATAAAATGTGAACCACCATTAGTCATTAAATATCTAGGGACTCCAAACCTCGGAAAAATAACTTCTTTAAGCATCTTAATAGAGGTGTTATAATCAGCACTACTAGTTGGAATAGTTTCTACCCACTTAGTAACGTAATCAACAGCAACTAAAATATGTGTATATCCATTAGAGGCAGGAAAAGGTCCCATATAATCAAAGCCCCAAACATCAAATGGTTCAATAACAAGTGAATAATTCATAGGCATTTCTTGACGTCTACTAATATTACCAATTCTTTGACATTCATCATAAGATAAGAAAAACTTACGAGCATCCTTGAAGAGAGTAGGCCAATAAAAACCGGATATCAATACCTTATGTGTAGTTCTGTCTCCAGCGTGGTGTCCTCCATAAGCCTCGGAGTGACACTTGCATAGGATCTGTTCCTGTTCATGCTCAGGTACACAACGTCTAATGACACCATCTACTCCTTCTTTATAAAGATGTGGGTCATCCCAAAAGTAATGTCTCAAATCATAGAAAAACTTTTTCTTTTGCTGGTATGTGAAACTAGGTGGTATAAATTTTGCAACAATGTAATTAGCATAATCAGCATACCATGGAGGAGTACGAGAAGCATTTATGACATTTAATTGTTCATCAGGAAAATTATCATCAATAGGTAGTGGGTCATCAAGAACATTTTCTAACCTAGACAAGTTGTCTGCAATTGGGTTCTCAGCTCCCTTTCTATCAATAATATGCAAATCAAATTCTTGTAGCAAGAGAACCCATCTAATAAGTCTAGGTTTAGCATCTTTATTTTCCATAAAGTATTTAATAGCAGCATGATCAATGTGAATAGTTACTTTAGAATCAACAATATAAGGTCTGAACTTATCACAAGCAAATACAACTGCTAAGAATTCTTTTTCGGTAGTAGCATAATTTCTCTGGGCACTATCTAGAGTTTTACTAGCATATTGGATAACATTTAATTTCTTATCAATTTGCCCTAGAACAGCACCTACAGCATAATCACTAGCATCACACATAATTTCAAAGGGTAAATTCCAATCAGGTGGCTGAACAATAGGTGCAGAGATCAATGCTTTCTTAAGTATTTCAAATGCTTCTACACAATCATCATCAAAGACAAATGGCATATCTTTTTGTAATAAATTAGTCAGAGGCCGAGAAATTTTTGAGAAGTCCTTAATGAACCTCCTATAAAAGCCGGCATGACCAAGGAAACTTCTTATACCTTTGATGTCCTTGGGACATGGCATCTTCTCAATAGCATCAACTTTAGCTTTATCGACTTCAATACCTATTTCAGAAATTTATGCCCCAAGACAATACCTTCATTAAACATAAACTGGCACTTTTCCCAATTCAAAACAAGATTAGTTTCTTCACATCTCTGCGAAACTCGATCAAGGTTGCTCAAGCAATCATCAAAAGAGGATCCATAAACGGAGAAATCGTCCATGAAAACCTCACAAATCTTTTCACAAAAGTCAGAGAATATAGCCATCATGCATCTTTGAAAGGTAGCATGTGCATTACATAAACCAAAAGGCATACTTCTATAAGCAAAAGTACCGAAAGGGCAAGTAAAAGTGGTCTTAGCTTGATCATCTGCTGACACAGGTATTTGAGAGAAACCAGAATAACCATCTAGAAAGCAAAAATGTGTATGTTTGGATAATCTTTCTAGCATTTGATCAATAAAAGGTAAGGGGTAATGATCCTTTTTAGTAGATTTATTTAATCTGTGGAAATTAATTACCATCCTATAGCCTGTAATAATTCTTTGAGGAATCAATTCATCTTTATGATTAGGAACGACAGTAATACCTCCCTTCTTAGGGACACAATGGACAGGACTTACCCACTGACTATCAGCAACGGGATAAATTATACCTGCCTCAAGGAGCTTTAGTATTTCCTTTCTTACCACTTCTTTCATCTTAGAGTTCAAGCGTCGTTGATGATCAATAACTGGTTTGGCGTCTTTCTCCAAGTTTATTTTGTGTTGACATAGAGTGGGACTAATGCCCTTAAGATCATCAAGAGTATATCCAATAGCTGCACGGTGCTTCTTCAGAGTTTTCAATAATTTTTCTTCCTCCTTCTCTGAAAGGTTAGCACTAATAATAACAGGATATATCTTCTTTTCATCAAGATAAGCATATTTAAGAGTATCAGGTAATGGTTTAAGCTCAAACACGGGATCACCCTTGGGTGGAGGAGGATCCCCTAGAATTTCAACAGGCAAGTTGTGTTTCAGAATAGGTCCCTGTTTAAAGAACACTTCATGTATTTCCCTTCTTTCATTCATAAACATATCATTTTCATGGTCTAGCAAATATTGTTCTAAAGGATCACTAGGAGGTACGGCAATAGAAGTAAGACCAATAATTTCATCTTTACTAGGCAGTTCCTCTTCACGGAGTTGTCTATGAAATTTAGAGAAGTTAAACTCATGAGACATATCACCTAGAACAATAGTAACAACATCCTTTTCGTAGTCTATCTTAGCATTAACAGTGTTTAAGAAGGGTCTACCAAATATAATGGGACAAAAGCTATCTTGTGGGGAACCAAGAACAAGAAAATCAGCAGGATATTTAGTTTTCCCACACAAGACTTCAACATCTCTAACCATTCCAATTGGTGATATAGTATCTCTATTGGCAAGCTTGATTGTGACATCAATATATTCTAACTCAGCAGGTGCAATATCATGCATAATTTCTTTGTATAAGTTAATAGGTATTGCACTAGCACTAACACCCATATCACACAAGCCATGATAACAATGATCTCCTATTTTAACAGAAATAACAGGCATGCCTACCACATGTCTATGTTTATCTTTAGCACAAGGTTTAGCAATTCTAGCAGTTTCATCACAGAAATAAATTACATGCCCATCAATATTATCAGCCAAGAGATCTTTAACAATAGCAATATTAGGTTCAACTTTAACTTGCTCAGGAGGTGTATAAGTTCTAATATTGCTTTTACGAACCACAGTTGAAGCTTTAGCATGATCCTTTATTCTAACAAGGAAAGGTGGGTTTTCAACATAAGCAGTAGGAACGATAGGATCATTATAAGTGATAGTCTTTTCTTCAACTTTAATAGGTTCAGCTACTTTTACTTCTATGGGAGGATGATATTTAAACCACTTCTCCTTACGGAGATCAACATGAGTAGCAAAAGATTCACAGAAAGAAGCTACTATCTCAGAGTCAAGTCCATATTTAGTGCTAAATTTACGGAAAACATCGGTATCCATAAAAGATTTAACACAATCAAACTTAGGTGTTATACCTGGCTCCTTACCTTCGTCGAGGTCCCAATCTTCAAAGTTGTGTTTAATTCTTTCCAATAAATCCCATTTGAATTCAATAGTCTTCATCATAAAAGAGCCAGCACAAGAAGTATCGAGCATGGTGCGATTGTTATCAGAAAGCCGAGCATAAATTTTTTGAATAATCATCTCTCTTAAGAGCTCATGATTGGGGCATGAATATAACATTGATTTAAGCCTCCCCCAAGCTTGAGCGATGCTTTCTCCTTCTCGAGGCTAAAAATTATATATATAGTTGCGATCATGATGAACAAGATGCATATGATAAAACTTCTAATGAGATTCCAATTTCAATCGTTTGTAGTTCCATGATCCCATATCATCACAGAGCCTATACCATGTCAATGCATCTCCCTTCAAAGATAAAGGGAAGACCTTCTTCTTGATAACATCATCGGGCATACCTGCAAGCTTAAATAATCCACAAACCTCATCCACATAGATTAGGTGCTCATCAGGATGTAATGTTCCATCTCCTGCAAAAGGATTAGCTAGCAGTTTTTCTACCATACCCGAAGGAATTTCAAAGTAGACATTTTCTTTTTCAGTAGGTTCAGTAGGTTGAGGAGCAACTCTTTGCTCTACTGATCGAGGTGAAGATACCCCGAACAAGCCCCTCAGAGGATTACTTTCCATAGTAACATGTGACAGTAAATTTCATCACACCATATAAATTTTTCCTTACCAAATTCCACCTACCAAAGGCGCTTCACTCCCCGGCAACGGCACCAGAAAAGAGTCTTGATGACCCACAAGTTTAGGGGATCTATCGTAGTCCTTTCGATAAGTAAGAGTGTCGAACCCAATGAGGAGCAGAAGGAAATGGTAAGCGGTTTTCAGCAAGGTATTCTCTGCAAGCACTGAAATTATACGTAACAGATAGTTTTGTGATAATATAATTTGTAACGAGCAACAAGTAACAAAAGTAAATAAAGTGCAGCAAGGTGGCCCAATCCTTTTTGTAGCAAAGGAAAAGCCTGGACAAACTCTTATATAGAGAAAAGCACTCCCGAGGACACATGGGAATTATCATCAAGCTAGTTTTCATCACGTTCATATGATTCGCGTTCGGTACTTTGATAATTTGATATGTGGGTGGACCGGTGCTTGGGTGCTGTCCTTACTTGGACAAGCATCCCACTTATGATTAACTCCTATTGCAAGCATCCGCAACTACAAAAGAAGTATTAAGGTAAACCTAACCATAGCATGAAACATATGGATCCAAATCAGCCCCTTATGAAGCAACGCATAAGCTAGGGTTTAAGCTTCTGTCACTCTAGCAACCCATCATCTACTTATTACTTCCCAATGCCTTCCTCTAGGCCCAAATAATGGTGAAGTGTCATGTAGTCGACGTTCACATAACACCACTAGAGGAGAGACAACATACATCTCATCAAAATATCGAACGAATACCAAATTCACATGACTACTAATAGCAAGACTTCTCCCATATCCTCAGGAACAAACGTAACTACTCACAAAGCATATTCATGTTCATAATTAGAGGAGTATTAATATGCATAAAGGATCTGAACATATGATCTTCCACCAAATAAACCAACTAGCATCAACTACAAGGAGCTATCAACACTACTAGCAACCTACAAGTACCAATCTATGACTTCGAGACAAGACTTGGATACAAGAGATGAACTAGGGTTTGAGAGGAGATGGTGCTGGTGAAGATGTTGATGGAGATTGGCCCCCTTTCGATGAGAGGAGCTTTGGTGATGACGATGGCAATGATTTCCCCCTCCCGGAGGGAAGTGTCCCCGGCAGAACAGCTCCGCCAGAGCCCTAGATTGGTTCCGCCAAGGTTCCGCCTCGTGGCGGTGGAGTATCGTCCCGAAAGCTTGCTTCCTATTTTCTTCGGACGAAAGACTTCATATAGCAGAAGATGGGCATCGGAGGGCCACCAGGGATCCCACGAGGCAGGGGGCGCGCCCAGGGGGTAGGGCGCGCCCCCACCCTCGTGCTTGGTGGGTGGACCCCCTCTGGTATTTCTTCCGCTCAATATTTTTTATATATTCTGAAAATAACTTCCGTGGAGTTTCAGGACTTTTGGAGATGTGCAGAATAGGTCTCTAATATTTGCTCCTTTTCCAGCCCAGAATTCCAATTGCCGGCATTCTCCCTCTTCATGTAAACCTTGTAAAATAAGAGAGAATAGGCATAAGTATAGTGACATAATGTGTAATAACAGCCCATAATGCTATAAATATCAATATGAAAGCATGATGCAAAATGGACGTATCACTCATCGGCTGTGAAATTAGAGCCGTTGTCGGTGATGATGCTGTGTGGGACACCATAACGGTGCACAACACCGGATATGAAGTCAATCACCGGGCCGGACTCAGCCGTTTTGACCGGTTTAGCCTCTATCCACTTAGTGAACTTGTCCACCATAACCAGCAGATATTTTTTCTTATAGCTTCCCCCTTTAAGGGGTTCAACCATATCCAGGCCCCAGACCGCAAAAGGCCAAGTAATGGGGATAGTTTGCAAGGCAGTTGGGGGCATCTGGCTTTGGTTGGCGAAGAGCTGGCATCCGACGCAGCGTTGGACAAGGTCCTGTGCGTCCGCTCGGGCTGTCGGCCAATAAAACCCAGTGCAGAAGGCTTTGCTAACGAGGGCTCGAGCTGCGGCGTGGTGTCCGCCGAGGCCAGCGTGAATTTCTGCTAAAAGCTGCCGCCCCTCTTCTTCGGAGATACAACTTTGAAGTACTCCGGTAGTGCTTTTCTTGTAGAGCTCTCCATCGTGAACCTTGTAGGCCTTCGAACGCCTGACAATGCGGCGAGCCTCATTCTGGTCATCGGGAAGCTCCTTCCTATTAATGTAGGCCAAGAAGGGTTCAGTCCATGGGGCAGTGACTGCCATAATGAGATGGGCCGACGGTGTTATTTTGGCGGCTGAGCCCCCGGCGTTGTCTGTATGTTCGGGATTTGAGGTTGTGTTCGGATCTGAACTGTGGTCGTCGCCCTCCCCTTGCCACACCACGGATGGATTGAAGAGCCTTTACAGGAAGATGTTAGGTGGGACGGGGTCGCGGTTAGTGCCGATGCGGGCCAGGACGTCCGCTGCTTGATTGCTTTCTCGGGCAACGTGATGAAATTCAAGGCTGTCGAACCGAGCCGACATTTTTAATACGGCATTGCGATAAGCTGCCATCTTTGGATCATTGGCGTCAAAGTCGCCATTTATCTGAGATATCGCGAGGTTCGAGTCCCCGCGCACCTCCAAGCGTTGTATGCCCATGGATGTGGCCATCCGAAGACCATGCAGTAGGGCCTCGTATTCGGCTGCGTTGTTGGAGTTTGTGTATAATATCTGGAGTACATACTGGACGACGTCTCCGGTGGGGGATGTTAATACGACTCCCACTCCTAGTCCTGCCAACATTTTGGAGCCGTCAAAGTACATGACCCAGTTGGAGTATGTGCCATACTCTTTAGGGAGTTCGGCCTCTGTCCATTCGGCGACGAACTCGGCCAGTACTTGAGATTTGATGGCTCGACGTGGCTTGTATGTTATGTCGAATGGAAGTAGCTCTATGGCCCATTTGGCGATACGTCCCGTGGCATCGTGATTGTCTATTATGTCATTGAGTGGGACCTCAGAAGCCACCGTGATTGAACACTCCTGGAAGTAGTGTTGTAGCTTGCGGGATGCCATGAAGACCGCGTATGCTATCTTTTGGTAGTGGGAGTACTGATATTTGCATGGTGTGAGAACAGTAGATACGTAGTATACTGGTTTTTGAAATGGGAATTTGTGTCCGTCCTGTTCTTGTTCGACGATGATCACGGCGCTCACCACCTGATGTGTTGCCGATATGTATAGCAACATGGGTTCACCTGTGTTTGGTGCGGCCAGGATTGGATTGCTTGCTAGGAGGGTCTTTATTTCCTCTAGTCCGGCAGTCGCCGCGTCTGTCCATTCGAAGTTATCAGTGCGCCGTAAGAGGCGATAGAGCGGTAGTGCCTTTTCTCCTAGTCTGGAGATAAAGCGGCCTAGTGCTGCCATGCATCCCGCTAGTTTTTGGACCTGTTTGAGGTCTGTTGGTGTAGCCAACTGTGACAGAGCTCGGATTTTAGTCGGATTTGCTTCGATTCCTCTATTGGAAAGGATGAAGCCCAGTAGTTTTCCAGCGGGGACGCGAAGACACACTTTTCCGGGTTGAGCTTAATGTCATATGCCCGAAGGTTGTCAAACGTAAGACGTAAGTCGTCTATTAGTCGACATGCCCAGTTTTGATGACGACGTCATCGACATAAGCTTCTACCTTTTGCCGATCTGTTTCTCCAGGCATGTTTGAATCATGCGTTGGTATGTCGTGTCGGCGTTCTTGAGCCCGAAGGGCATAGTGTTGAAGCAGAATGGCCCGTATGGGGTAATAAATGTTGTTGCACTTGATCGGATTCCTTCATTTTGATTTGATGGTATCCGGAATATGCATCGAGGAAACACAGTGAGTCGTGTCCTGCGGTGGCGTCAATGATTTGATCAATGCGGGAAGGGGAAAAGGATCCTTGGGGCAAGCCTTGTTGAGATCCTTGAAATCGACACATAGGCGCCGTGATTTATCCTTCTTTGGTACCATCACCAGGTTTGCCAGCCAGTCCGAATGCTTGATTTCTCTGATGAATCCGGCCTTGATAAGCTTGGCCAGCTCCTCCCCCATGGCTTGTCGCTTGGGTTCGGAAAAGCGCCGTAGTGTTTGCTTGACTGGTTTAAATCCCTTTAATATGTTGAGGCTATGTTCGGCCAACTTGCGTGGGATCCCTGGCATATCCGAAGGGTGCCAGGCAAATATGTCCCAGTTTTCGTGCAGGAATTCTCATAGTGCGGCGTAAACTGTTGGGTCCAGTTGAGCTCCGATGGATGCTGTCTTCTTGGGGTCCGTTGGGTGGACCTGGAATTTGACTATTTCCTCTGCTGGTTTGAATGAGGTGGATTTGGGGCGTTTGTCGAGGATCACATCGTCCTTGTCCACCGTGGAGCGTAGTGTGGTAATTCTTCGACCGTGAGGGCTTCGGAAAGCGCCTCCAGGGCCAGGGATGCGGTTTTGTGTCCGGATCACTTACAAGAGTGATTATACCGTTTGGTCCGGGCATTTTGAGCTTCATATACCCGTAATGAGGTATAGCTTGGAAGCGTGCAAAAGCATCCCGCCCCAACAGGGCGTGGTATCCGCTGCTGAAAGGGGCCACTTGGAAAGTTATTTCTTCGGACCGATAGTTCTCCGGCGTGCCGAATACTACGTCAAGTGTGATTTTGCCCGTGCATGGCACCTCCCAACTGGGAATAATTCCCCTGAAGGTTTTGTTACTTTGCTTAATGCGGCTCCTGTCTATTTCCATTTTATGGAGTGTATCCTCATAAATGAGATTTAGGCCGCTGCCGCCGTCCATGAGGACCTGGTGAGTCGAAACCCATCCATGATGGGACTGAGGACTAACGCGGCTGGCGCTCGTACTGCTCTATACTTTGGTTCGTCTCCGGCGTTGAATGTTATAGCCGTGTCGTTCCATGGGTTTATTACAACAATTTGGCAGACTTTGTTGAGCTGCCCTTTTGCGCTTGTTGTTTGAAGCGAATGTCTCAAAGACCGTCAATACTCTGGAGTCGTCATCTTCTGGGAGATGTTGTTCCGGGGTATCCTTCATAAGGATGTCCTTGCCGCTCTTGGCTACCTGTCGTAGTATCCAACATGCTATAAGGTTGTGGGTTGCCACGGTATCTGTTGTTGTATGTATTTTGCATGGGCCATCGAGCCACCCCTCCAGAACGGTGTCGTGCCGCATAGCGGCTTTGTGTTTCTTGACTGTTCGACTGGGCGTGCCACGAGGGTGCGCCCTTTTCGCCTGTAGGGGGAGTTGGGTTGGGACTGACGGTTCCCAGCGAGTTGCCCGAGTTTCCCAGGCGCTCTCCATCGCGCTGTACTTTTGTACGATGGTTGCTAAGTCAGCGAATTTTAGTATGCGACGGCGATTGATGGCGTTGAGGATTCCTTCGCCCATGCAATTTTTGCAGAACGCTCATATTGCGTCCTCGTCACGGCAATCTTTTACTTTGTCCTTGACAAGGAGGAATCTGACCCAAAACTGGTGGACCTTTTCCTGAGACTGCTGTTTTATGCTTATGAGAGCATCTATGTCTGGGTGGGTGGGTGGAATTAAATCCGAACCCCGTCCTGACCGATTATCCGGAGTCTGACGACCTTCCGAGCTTGACAGTCCGGGTTCCGGAATATCTTCTGATTGTTTGGGACCGTCGTCCGATGCTATGTTCGGAGGGCTGATCGCATCCTTTCGCGGGTGAGTATCCGACTCTTCATGAACGGCGATCCAAACATAGTCCGGCTTCGATATAGAAGAAGACTCGCCGTCCTGCTCCACGACTACCGCAATCTGGTGGGTGACCGGTGGAGTTTCGGTTTCTCCCTGATCCATGTTCAGCATGAAAAGAATTTTCATGTTTTAGTTGGTTTAGTAGTGGGCAAGCACATAGGATAACAAATTTAACCCCTTTAAAAAAGAATGGAGGCTCGTTGTCTACATTTTAATTTGGTAGGAGTCCCATTTCAAGACCATGTCATGTTGAAAAAAATGTGTATTTTTCAGAACACCATATGCGCTTTGAAAGTACTCCATTTATCAGTAGGTTTAGTTTTGAGCAAGCACGTATGGTAACTATTTTAACCACTCAATATAAACAAAATGAACGGAAGCTTGTATCAGGGTAACCAAAGTTCAAAAGAAAAAAGTGTTGTGTGTGCTGGATTTCTGATGATTTAGGTCTTGGAAGACCTGAACAGGCAAGCATAGTATTGCAAGTAAGAAAATGTGAAACATTGCTAATAACTTGCCTCATATACATGACAGTTTTAGGTCATACAAGCAGCGGGTTACAAGAAAAACAATCGATATGTGATGAACCAAGCCTAAGTCAAATAGGTAATGCCAATACAACCAAATTCATTACAATAGATGGATTTCAGTCCTAACACTGGAATGTAAATAAGCATAACAGAAGTGAATCATAGAACGTGGTTTATACAAAGCACGATAGTCTTCCTGTGAGTACAACTTCTACCACACATAGCCTTAAACAAAGAAAAGATAACCATGAGTTATTTGTACTTATAATAGAGCAACATCACAACAGTTCTAGTTATCCGCGCTGTTACGTTGCATATATATAAGAGAAGCCATGCATGTACCTAGCTAGAACGAATCAGCCCATAGCATTTTTCAGACTCATTTCGTGTCCTTGGTTTCTCAATGCTGCTCTAACTGTAGCATGTTATCTCTGTTTTCACCGTGGGTATCATGAATCCTTTTGCTTACATAGCAGCAGGGTCTTCCGACATGGTCTCATCTAACAGCCATACAGCTGTTTTATCTCCAAAAGATGATATTGCTGTATGCAAATAAACAGTCAAGCACATCATGCAACTGTCACATTTTGCTTCGATACTCAGCCACTGGTAGGCCAGAAGTTTGTAGAAGAATATCCAACATCATCATGTGAGGTATTTTCACCATCGGTGGAGCACCCTGTAGGTTTTAATGACATGCCGTAAATTTGCAGAAATTTACAGGGAAACCTAAGACATTTTAGAAATTACTTCATACCCAAGACATAGAACAATTGGCATGCCATCCTCAAACTATATTCTTTGTAGTCACAATAAAAGCTATCCAGTGTGGAGAAATAGGTATGCTGATTTATAAGACGCTCGCCACAAAATTTGATTATTAGTAGATGATCCAGGACCTAGGGAAAGCTGATTACACATTTGTTGACTGTCTATTGACCTGTGTTGTGATGATAGCATAGAATGACAATCAGAGTAATTGCTTAGCACTATTATTAGGTCTCAGGCTTCTCCTAGGTGTGTACCTATTTCTGAAACGTACATAGGCTAGAGAGGGAATCCATGATAGAACGAATATAAAAAGTTATAGTCTCCTTTGTCCGAACATCAAAAGTAAATTAGTTAAAGAAGGATTCGGAGAGCACCTGCTAATAAGCAATTGCATCTATCATGGTAAATAAGCACATCACATAAGGGACATCCAACATCTGTTTTTATAAGCTGCAATCATAGAACTGATTCTCATCCATCATCATCAAATTGAAAGAGAAATTACCTGTTAGTCGCTGGACAGCCGCCGAGGTTGTATCATGGGTTCTGAGCAAGAAAGGAGGCGAAGGATCCATGTATGGTTTCGTCTGGTCGACAGGAAGATATATATAGTAAGAAATGATACAGCTGAATATATATATAGAAGGCCCACTATTCGATCCAGCTGAAGCTTGTAATGAGCCTGCAGGCATCATCCAGACATATGTATAGTAAGCAATGATATAAGTTTATCACAATATCTCAAGTAACAAAGAACTGGTGAACTGATGATTTAATGAAAAATCCTTGAATGTGCAGATCCAAACAGTAATAGCAAGTTAAAGATCAAGTTGGACAGGGTAACGTCTAATTGGCATCACCCTTTTTATAAAAGTCAAAAAGATCTTAATGGCCTCGTGACTGAATAAGATGTGTAGATGGAGAAACCATGCGTATGAAGCTGCTCAGTACAACTTAACTGAATTCACTGACTTGAGGTAACGATGAAGAAAGAATAAAACATTCATAAAATGCAGATTCTCTCTTCTTTGAAGATATTACATGACTCGGCATCTTCTTGTAGGAAAGAACAAAGCAAATAAAGAAGGATAAAATAAGAACAAAGCAATGAACAGAGCATCAAGGAATCAGTAGAACAATTTCAGCTCACCATGTCGCGTCACCCCGCGGCTGACCTTCATGTTCAAATAACCAAGTATATCACATCATTTCTGGTTCATGTACCCCTGGAAAACACAATGACATCAGTTAATGGCGTACACATATTTAAAAAAAACTATGAGCATATTTTCACTAACAATACACACACCAACACCAAAATCAGAAGAAACAAAATTGAGAATATGACAAGTGAACTTGGCACACGATAAATTTGACAGGCCAATGTATGACAACTTGTCATGTCCATATGGCAAAAAGCGATACTTGACACAAATTAATTTATCTGTAAAAATGACATAAGGAATGTACTCAATAAGCATGCTAAGATACAATCAAGCGTCGAATGGGTTACTTCGATTCTGATATAGCAATTACACAAAAAATATAGTTCATAACAGCAGTGAAAGCATTGATATATCTGAACACTTCATCATTTTACTGAAAATTAATATTTGTATGCCTTTTCTACTTGTGAAATATTTGTATTGTTTGACCATGATGTATTTTGTCTAAGTAGATGATGATATACTAAACTTACTGACAAGTGTCAAATTCTTGATTTATTAGACATCTAACTAAGAAATATACAGGGACAGTTAACAACATTACCGCTGCAATGCGCATATACTGCATTTAGACAACAAGTGCCGATCATCAGTCCCAACACTGAAGATTCATTTCATTTTATCATCATTTTATCTAGAATAGATAAATGCAACAAATGATAGGAGTTGGGCATCGAATGGCGCCAAATGGCACAGTGTCCATGCCAAACCAAGAGTAATTGAAAATAAATGCTTGGCAATTTGGCAATACCAACGATCCTTTTAGTAATGAAAATTGAAGGTTCAAACTATGCAATAGAGTTTTCAAAATGCGATCGTAAATTCTCTCTATACAATTTTCTGTGTTAGCTCAAAGTTAAAAAGGCCTATACTGATTTGACATATATATATACCACTTTAATTAAAATAAGTAAGCTTGTTCTGTACAATAAGATGTAGATGCACATTTTAATTCAGTACCTCGCGTTGGTAATATATTTATTTTTCACTAAGCTTTTGATTGATATATCTTATTAAGGCGCAATGCCCAAATTCAATCCTGGAGTATTCTGAAACAGTTTGTGTTTCTTTAATATCTTTTCAGTTTTAGAAATTTAGGTGCTTGGTAAGAATTAGCAAAAAGCCCCCATTCGGACAGTTAGGAGAGGATGCTGCAATTTCCAAACTAAGTACAAATAGATATGTGATACACATGAAATAAATCATTATAACTCAGACCACACTAAAGTAGAACGAATCAAAGGTATGGACATAATAAAACTGAACTTCAGTTATACAAATATGCATCAACACAGTAGCCATTCAGTTCATAGTTTACAGGGGAAAGGAATAAACAACTGCATTGCTTGCCGGTTCGCTAGTGTTGTACAATGACAAATGCCAATACCTTGTTTCTCCAGGACCAGCAGCATGGTGGGGTCGGATGCACTCATCATCACTTCATGTGTGCGGAGCTCCCCAAGCCACACCCGTGGTCACCTCTCTTGCTGCCTATCCAACTCGCTGCACCATGCTCCGTGCTCACCGGTGCTATCCGTCGACCCGCTTTGGTCGAGGCACTACCAGGATGCTCGATTTCGCACGGGTCTCTGTTTCCTTGTCTAAATCCCGTCCAGAAGCTTCCCTACAGAGAAAGAAAGAGCATCACTGCTGTAGCTACCCAGGGTACTATAAATAGATGGATGGAAGCAAGACTAAAAATAAAAAAATAGAGCAGATAGTTCATTTAGTATAGCACTTTCCTTTTTCTTTTTGAAGGATCTAGAACAGCAGTTAGGACCAATAGAACTCCATTTTGCCGATCAGGTGTTAGCAAAAGGATAATCCCTCGAAATGCAATACATGTTGCAAAACAGTCAAGATCATCTATAAAAATACGAAGAAAAAAATACACATCTTACCCTTCTGCTTGCACTCCTCGACGGCCTGCTGCTTCTCCCTGTCATTGGCCGCCTCCCCTCCCCTGCAGCCACACCCCAGATCTGGAACATTAAAATGATCAGCAGACCAAGCACCATGATAGCACGCACATAAACAATAATACGCATGTACCTAGGAATTAGAGCAGCTAACCTTGACGAGGAGAACAGAGATGCAACAGATTGAGAACCTGCAAAACAGATGGGAACGATCTGGTCAGAGCACAACCATGGTACAGTACACACAAGCAAAAGAACACTGCACAAATAAAGGACCAAAACTGGACATATAGAATCTCCGGAGGTGGCAGTTAGATTCTGGCACAAGAGAGAGATTTCATCGCCTCCAGCTAGAGCTTGCCTGCGGGCTGTCTTACATTGCGTCCGACTCAAAGGCAAGGTGAGGAGGCAGGGGAGGGGGAGCAAAAGGGTTGGGAGGAGGACCTGCGAGGGCGACGACATCGTCCTTGCCTACCTTGTAGGAGAGGACGCTTCTGGAAACTCATGCATTGCGCTCACCGGCGCTCGCTGTCGCCCAGCCGACGAGTCTCCCCCAACCTCCGACCCCGCCCACATCCGCCGCTCCTTCAACCCATGCTGCTTCCGCCCGCAGCCACCGTGCCCTTCATGACCTGCGGCCCTGCCCCCTCTTCCTCGGCCAGCTCTCATGTCTTCCATCGCGTCGTCGATCTGGGATGTCCGACGCATCGTGGTCGTCATCGCGCCGTCCTCCTCGATCTATGGCCGCAGCGAGGATGCCAGATATGAGGTGGAGACGAGCGGCGCAAGAGGGCCGCGTGAGACGAGCGAGGACGGGATTGGGTGCGGCGCACGCGGAGAGGATTTGGGCAGGGGCGGCGCGGATCTGGTGGATGGAGTAGCCCTCATCGTCCACCTCCCCTGTCCATTCATCCCGCCACCGAGCTCGCAGGCGCGGCGAGGAATAGCAAGCGGCGGCGAGGCTCCGGGGGAGGCCGTGCCGAGGCAAGGAGGAGGGATGGAGGAGGCGAGGGAGGCTGTGGGGATCGAGGGGAAAGGGGGCTAGGGTTTGGGTGGTGGCTGGTGCGGGAGTGGGACGAGGCGAGGATGGATTGGCTGCGGGATGCGCGGTGCGAGGTGCGGATTGGCCAAAACCTCATGCACGCGGCCACCGCCAACCCAGCCAACAAGCGCGCGAGACGAGCCCACTCGTCATTGGCCGGTCAAAACAACTGCAAGGTGAAAATCGTGTTTGACCGTGAGGTGAAGATCTGACGGCCCAGACACGCCAGAAAGCCAGATCCGACGGCTGACGAAGACCGAATCGAGGGAGCCTCCTGAGAGCGAGTTGGCTAGGCTCTGTTTTTTTTTAAATGTGTGTCCTTTCCGGACTAACCCCTCCGGTTTATATAGACACCGGGGGAATCTAGGGTTTACATAGAGTCGGTTACATAAAAAGGAATCTTCATAATCGGCCGCCAAGCTTGTTTTCCACGTCAAGTAGAGTCCGATCCGAACACGGGTTCAGTCTTCGGCCTTCATGTCTTCACAGCCCATCAGTCCGGCCCACGGATAACAGGCCGGACGCCCGAGGACCCCTTAGTCCAGGACTCTCTCAGTTCGCACGGCAGATTTGGTGGGGAGGAGACCGATGATGACAAGCAGCATGTCGTCGAGGAGGCTGTTGATGAAGTCCAGGCTCGCCAGATGCGGTTTTGGCTCGAGCCGCCTCCGCTTGTTGGCTGCCTCGCCGTTCAACTCAACTGGCGGAGTCGCCGGTGTACACGTGTGCTGGTGTGTGTTTGTGTGCTAGGTGTGCGCGAGTGCGTCCTTCTATGCATGCCCCCGCGCAGTGGTGAATTGTGCGCGAGTGCGTCCTCCACGCGGAAGAAGTGTGTCCTCAGTGCGCCCTCAATTTACTAACGTGCGGGGTGCTACCCTGAGTGGTTTCAACTTTGTTTACTTCACCGCGTGTCAGATGGGCCTCTAGTTTACTTATTTTCACCCACTGCCACATGGGCCAGCACATGAAGATACAGAACACGAGCTGACAAGGCAGCATGTGGACTGGTTGACAGGTCAACTAAACAATATACGGAGCTATACGCTGACACAGTGAGCGTATAATCCGTCGATATAGAGTGTTCGTGTGAGAGGGGAGGCCCGTGAGAGATAGTAGAGAGAGAGAGAGAAAGAGCCACTCCCGCGTGTGTGAAAGAGACATAGACAACACTCGATAGAAGTCGAGAAAAAACGTATGTGTCTTATGCAAACATATCACACATGCATCTTCGACAACGAAAGCAAGGTGAGGAGATAGTGTGTGGTTGTTTGCAACCGAGAGAGCAAGACCCCTAGCACGTGGCCAAGAGGGGTCTGACAAACAAGGGAGAGAGGTTGAGAGAGACGTACGGAGAAAATGCAGACATGGGGAGGAGAGAGTGTATGTTTGTCATAGAGAGATCCCCTGGAGATCGTGATGGGACTACATGGGTGGGAGATCGAGTGAGAAGGTGTGTGCATGATAGAAGATACCCGAGAGATACCGAGATAGACGTATGGATGGAAGGAGACAATACGTGTGTTCCTAATGGCTAGTGAGAGATAATAATACTTAGGGGGGGAGTGCTTGCGCCTATGATGGAGTGAGGGATTATGGTATTTATTAGGGGGTGCGTGTCACATAGAGAGAGAACAAGGGCGGAGGGTGTTGGATGGGTCTATATGTATAGCGCGAGCGAGACATGTGTATGTTGAACCAGGGAGATATAAAGTTTGAGAGAGATTGAGGAGCCCCGATAAGGCTGAGTGGTGCGTCAGATAGCTGAGAGGGGGAAAGAAATATTCCATCCGCTCGATAATGCAGTGCATGCAATTTTTTTAGAAGTCAAACTTTGGAAACTTTGATCAGGTTTACAAAAATGTTATTTATATTTTCAATACCAAAGATACATCATATGAAACTACATCTCATGGTGAATCTAATGGTATATGTTTGCCTTTCTAGATGTAATTGTTTTTCTCCACGTACACAAACTTTGTGATGTTTGACTTTTCAATAAATCAAAATGCTATGGACCGAGGAGAGTGCCTAAGTCGAGAGAGATCAAGTGCGTGTGAAGGAGAATGAGTAAGTGTGCAAAAAGAGTATGTGTGTGAAAGAGAAAGTGACAACAAATGATAAATTAGAGAGAGAGTGTGTGTTTTTTTGTTTCTTAGGCGAACATATCACACATGCATCTCTAAGATAGAAAAGTGAGGTGAGGAGATACACAAAGATAGCTAGTGTGTGGTTGTTTGCAATGGAGAGAGACACCCCTATAGCACATGTCCAATAGAGGTCTGGCCAACAAGGAACAAAGGTCGAGAGGGACACATGGAGAACATGGACTCATGGGGAGGGCGAGAGGGTGTGTTTGTGATAGAGAGACCCCCTCGAGATCGTGAGGGGACTATATGGGTGGGAGATCGGGAGGTGCATGCGCGATAGAAAAGATGTCCTGAGAGAAATCGAGATAGACCATGCACATGTTTATGATGGAGACTAAGATTAGCTAGTCATATACATATAGGGGGACTGCATGTGCCTACAATTGAGTGAAAGACCATCATACTTGGCTAGCTAGGCATGAGATTGTGTGTGTGCGCGCGTGTGAGATGGAGAGAGAACAAGGGAGAGAGATAGAGTTTTAGATGGGCCTATCGAGTGCGAGTGAGATATGCATGTGTATGTGTGACCCAGGTAGATGGAGAGTTTGAGAGAGGGGGGAAGAGCTCCGAGACGACAAAGTGGTGCGTGCGAGAGTTACGGTCAATGAGCCAAGGAATTTGTGTGCGTACGATGAGTGCACCCAAGATATCTAGCTTGGACTAGAGAATCATACATAGTGTGCGAGAGAGACCTATAGATGAAATATATATGCATGCGAACTAGAAAGACCCCCCCCCCCCACACACACACAAAGAGAGAGAGAGATGAAGAAAAAGCGAGAGGGACCAACAAGGTTTGTGTGTTGGATGCGTGTGACAGAATTGAAGATTGTCGACGAGAGAGAGAGAGAGAGAGAAAGGGAGCAGAAGTCCGGAAGAGGGTGAGGTCGCGTTTTATGTATCAAAGACTGATATAAACCATGTTTCGATATAAACTTGCATTCAAATATTTAAATTGGAGAACATGTTGTCTGCAATCCACACATGAACGAATATGTTCGTATATCAAACAGGTGCATTAATTTGACTTTCAATATGTTCATGGAGTACTATAATACTGTACAACATGCTACTCGATTGAGGTGTTCAATTTCGGATTCAGTTCACTATTTTGACCTGATGAACGAGCTATTTCATTGAATCGAGATATTTCATTTTGGGTTTGATTCCCATTTTTGAGTAGGTCAACTATTTGCCATATAGTAAATCGCTAGCAACGAGCATGTAAAAACACATTACTCCCGAGCATCATCTCTCTATCTAAAAAAGAAGTGGCAAGCTAATATTTCAAAAGTTGATTCGACTTGGTAAGGTAGATGTGGATGCTCGTTCTCCCAAATTTTGAACGAACCATTAAACATCCTCTGCTCGGTGGAATTTGCCTGAGCAAATAAATGGGAGACGCGAAATTACCGTCCTATGTAGGACACACATTAATTGGCCCGTTGTACATCGAGGGTAGGTTCGTAACTTCATCCAAGCGCACCTTCTCCTCGGCCTAAATGACATGTGCCGAATAATTCATAAACCATGGTCGTCAAAACACGCTCTCCTCGCCCGAAATAGCTCGTGCCCACTATTTCAAAACACGCTCTCCTCGCTCGAAATCGCTTGCGCCCACTATATTTCAAAACACGCCCTCCTCGCCCGAAATTGCTCCCACCCACTATTTGAGGAGAAGCAAAGTTACTCTACTATCCCCAACCCTCAGTACACAGACCCAAGCCGAGAAGCCTAAAGGCAGGGGTAGAACTATAACCCTCCCTCACATTTCAGACAAATGCATCCGTAAAACATGGTTCCACTCCCCTCCCAATCCCCCCCCCCCAATTCATACCTCGTGGGCACCAAATCACCTTCTCCTCGAAAGCTCCCTTCTCTCGAGCCGTGAAATCTTAGCCCCTCCTCCATGGCGCCCCACCGCACCAATTTCACAGCCACCCTCCTCCCTAATGTTGGAGACGTTGTCCATTTGCCGTCGTGCACTGGGCCGTGTGCCTCTTACTCCGTGTTGCTGGAGCTGCCTCGATGACGGCCGCGTGAACCGTACCAGAGCCGATTCACCCCCGTCGTTGTTCACGGTGCCGGAGCGACTCCAACTTCGGATCCGTCCAGAGTCCCGACACTGCTTCCTGGTAGCTGTCGGCCGTCGCGACATCGTCATTTCCCTACTGCCGGTCGCCACCGCAACCGCGCCGGCCTCACCGACTCGGCAGCTGGACCTGTCTACTTCACCATGCTGCCAGATAGGTCGCACCCTCATCTCAAATCACTTTATTTAGGCGTCAGTTGTCTGAATTTTTATTCTGGGCCAATCGATTCCCAATGGGAAGCAGCACCCCTTGAGGCGGCGGAGCTCCTAGGCTGCCGGTTGGCTGGTGTCTAACGTAAGGGTGTGGGGCTGCAAGTTCACCGTGGAAGCAGCACTTAGATGGCTATCTTAGAGTTGCGTGGGTTGAAGGTACTGCCGCCACCGGATCTGGATGACGGGGAGTCTTTGTGGATTGGCCCGGGGGCGGCGCAACCACGACAGTGCGGTGGGGGGGAGCGGGGTTTTGCCCGGGGCCACGGATGGCGGAGGCAGGCTACTCTGCCATTGGTCGCTGGCTCTTCGGGGAAGATTCCTAACAGTGTCAGCCGGGAGGCACAAGATGGCCATCAAGCCATCCGACGTAGATCGGATAGTACCAAAATAAAATAAAATCATGTGACCCCAATTTAGTCTTCAGTCAACAGACGTGTGAACACTCCCGTACCTTGCTGTTGATCTCTTAGTGTATTTCTTCATATCAAAGAGATGTGTCGTTCTTAACATTATGCGTTATCTGCATCTTCATCCACACCGTCTTCCGACTCACCGCAGCTGCTCCAACAAGGGAAGCATACACCAGAAGGGAGCTATAGTCCCCACTCAACAGTTCCCTGCATCGAATGCGTGTGCCCGACATGGACAGCCACAACAACTGCAGGGCCATCGACAAGTCAGCACATGATGCTCACTCCTATGGATGGCGGCCAGATAGGTTGTACCCTCATCTTACTTGTGTGCAACATTTATGGCTTTGTTATTCATCTAAGCATGGAAAATAGATTATCACATTTCACTGTATATTCATGCTGATCTCTTACGGGTCTTGTTCAACAGTTAACGTTGTTCCATAGTTCAGCTAAGATACTTGTTCTTTAGGTAACATTGTTCCATAGTTATCATCCATCAACCAATGCTATCCCACAAGCTGGTGATTATAGTATTATACCACTTCTAGTATTACCTATGTTGTTCTTTAATACTTTTGTGCGCTATCTAGTTAATCTTGAGTACAAACGATACATATTCTGTAGCTTTCATCTGTGTTCTCCCTTTAGTTTTGAGACCTGTTGCTGCTAGTTAACCCCAGTCCTACTATTTATGTCGTCTCCTACAGACACTCATTACATAAATCTAACTACTAGTTGTCTTCCATGCATGTCAGATATAATTGCACACACTGATATATCCACAAGAACCTCACGGAGCAATGTAAAGGCCAATAAACTTGATGTCAATGATACCCAATATGATGGAACATGTAAAGGCAGTTCTTCAGAAGACTTGCAGAAAGATGTTGAATCCTCTTCACCCCACAAGGTCCTTGCTCTAACTTGGCCCGTGATATGGGTACAACATGCATATAATGTCCTGGAGTGTATCTACTCTGTTGCAATGCCATGTGCTTAGCATGCTGATCATGCATGTAAATATGTCATGCCTTCCTGTTTTTCAGTACCTATTCCATTCATGATAACATGTTTTCAAATTCAAGTACTGTCATTCTACTCTATCGCAATGCCATCTGCTTAATTTGGACATCATGCTTCTGAATATCTTATGCATTGTTATTCATCAGTATGTACTTCATCTGTCTACCATACCATGTTTTTTTACATTGAAGTGTTGTTCTAGTGCTCTGTTGCAATGCCATCTTAGTTTCCCAATCATACACGTGTATGTTGCCTTAGTTTTTTCTGTATGTATTCCGCTAGCATACAGTTTTACATTCAACTAGTGTTTTTTTACTGTGTTGTCCTGTCGTATCCCTAGCTCTTACACCATACTCCCTCCGTCCGGATTACATGTTGCCGAAATGGATAAAAAAGGATGTATCTAGAACTGAAATACGCCTAGACCCATCCATTTTTTTCCGGATGGAGGGAATACATGTCAATATGTCATGCCTTTCTATTCTTCAGTACCTATTCCATCTCTCTGCTGTAGCATGTTTTATAATTGAAGCACCATTCTTCTATACAAGGCATGCAAGGGGAAGACGACTATGTTAGAATCTGAAGGGTTACAAACCAGGTCTTTGCAAAAGATCCAAACGCCAGGAGATAATAAACCAACTCCAGTTTTTATAGATACTGCTCCAGCACAGAGAAACCCAACTCCTACTGATAATAAGCAGATTCCAGTGGCCAAAGAACTAGTCCGCTCCAGTCCAGCAAAAATATGTCAACTCCATTCTAAGAAGCGTGTGCGTATCCTTGCATCATGAAATTTTATAGCATGCTGATCATATTTTCTACATGTTTCTTACCCATCTCTCTTTTAGAAAATAAGCTTAACAGATAGAAGAATTTCTGCACTGGTATCGTCTGTGAGGAAAGATTCTTGCAGGAATTCTCTGTGCTCCAATGCAGATGTAAGTACCTGTTGTATATCACTATATTTTTACATCAGCATGTATTTTGTTAATCGGCGTGAATCCAACCTTTATCTGATCTAAATTTAGTTGTAGCAAAATGTATGATTAAAGGCCACAATGTTGATTTTTGTAAGGAAAACTGCCTGGTAGTTTTGCATCCTGAGCTGCATGAGTGTACTATCTCATATCAGTGGGTTTGATTACTTTGGTTCTGCAGTGGGTTTTCAGTGTTTTTTTACTGTGTTGTCCTGTCGTATCCCTAGCTCTTACATCATACTCCCTCCGTCCGGATTACATGTCGCAGAAATGGATAAAACTGGATGTATCTAGAACTGAAATACGCCTAGACCCATCCATTTATTTCCGGATGGAGGGAATACATGTCAATATGTCATGCCTTTCTATTCTTCAGTACCTATTCCATCTCTGTTGTAGCATGTTTTATAATTGAAGCACCATTCTTCTATATAAGGCATGCAAGGGGAAGACGACTATGTTAGAATCTGAAGGGTTACAAACCAGGTCTTTGCAAAAGATCCAAACGCCAGGAGATAATAAACCAACTCCATTTTTCATAGATACTGCTCCAGCACAGAGAAACCCAACTCCCACTGATAATAAGCAGATTCCAGTGGCCAAAGAACTAGTCCGCTCCAGTCCAGCAAAAGAATGTCAACTCCATTCTAAGAAGCGTGTGCGTATCCTCGCATCATGAAATTTTATAGCATTCTGATCATATTTTCTACATGTTTCTTACCCATCTCTCTTTTAGAAAATAAGGTTAAATGATAGAAGACTTCCTTCATTGGGATTGTATTCGAGGAAAATATCTTGCGGGAATTCTCTGTGCTCCAATGCTGATGTAAGTACCTGTTGTATATCACTATATTTTTACATCAGCATGTATTTTGTTAATCGGCGTGAATCCAACCTTTATCTGATCTAAAATTAGTTGTAGCAAAATGTTAAAGGCGCCAATGTTGATTTTTGTAAAGAAAACTGCCTGGTAGTTTTGCATACTGAGCTGCATGAGTGTACTATCTCATATCATGCACATTACTGAATTGTAGTGCTGCTCTGGTTGCCCATTCATTCATTGTGTCAATGTTGCTTTCGTATTACCTTACCTGGCTGATGATAGATGTGCCATATTGTGTTAATTTGGTGTTGGCTAGTTGCCCAAACGTTCGTTGTGCCAATGTTGCTTTCCTATTATCTGACTTGGCCAATGATAGCAATGCTAGTGTCTTAATTTGGTGCAGGCTGCTGAAGATAAGAAGACAAACTCTGAAAACAGCAAGGCAACCCCATTGTTTCTTTCCAATAAATCTAGGCCAGGTAATATGCAATAACTCATGATTAATCTGTTTGGTTCCCCTCCTAATTTATGTTATGATGCAGTGGTCGAGACACTCTCCACTATCAATAATACAAGCCTGCCAAAATCGCCATCTGAATCTGTTCAATATCCTCTGTCTCGAATGCAACGAAAAAAATGTATGTTTGTGAACCAATGAATGGCTGAAGGAATGATGGAAATGGTGGAGGAATCAGTGGTGCAGAGTCGTGCGACACAACAACTGATCAATGTTTTCAGAGACAGTGTAGCAAAGCAGCAAGAACTTGCCCACATGCTTATGGGCGTCATCCGTGCTGAGGTTGCAGATTGTGACGTTGTAGATCGTTAGGTTCCATTCATTTATTTGCACCGCCATCAATCTTTGATTGCCCAGGGGATGTAATTTCCTATAATATATGCTAGATGTGCAACGTTTTTCCCTGTATGTCGTACATTTGCTTGATTGGTTTTGGTCATGTGCATAGTTGCTCGTCGTAATGGGCTCAAATTATCTAATTTGGCCTAAAGACATGTACGAACTTTAGTGGGCCCATTAAGTTAATGGGCCGTTACCAGGCTGAAAGTTAATGGTCGGCCCTCTTAACTCCCGGGTCGTTAACAGGCCGACATCGAAGTGGGCAACAGGTGGGCCCAATTGATTTCACGGGCCGTTAACAGGCTGTTACTAAGTTTGGGCTACATATGGCCCAACTATACTGTGGGCCTTTAGCAGGCCGAAAGAGACATCGGGCTTGTACTGGACCATGAAGAGCATGGGCCGCTAAGAGGCCGAAAGTCAGGTCGTATTGTAAATGGCCCAACTGTGTTGTGGACCTTTAGCAGACCGAAAGAGAAACCAGGCTGGTATTGGACCATGAAAGGCATGGGCCGTTAAAAGGCAAAAACTCAGGCCCGACTACAAATGGCCCAACTCATTTATGGTCCGTTAACAGGCTGAAAGGCACACATGGCCAGGAATTGGCCCAACACTTAAATGGTTCGCTAAAAGGCCAAAAGTCAGATCCGACTACAAATGGCCCAACAGATATATGGGCCGTCACCAGGCTAAAAGACAGAACGGGCCGGAAATTGGCCCAACACTTAAATGGGTCGCTAAAAGGCTGAAACTCAGGTCCGACTACAAATGGCCCAACTGATTTATGGGCCGTCAACAGGCTGAAAGACACACCGGGCCGGAAATTAGCCCAACATTTAAATGGGTCGCTAAAAGGCCGAAAGATGTACATCGTGAAAATCGGCCCATCCACTGAATGGGCCGTTAACAGGCCGAATCTCATCGGGCCGATATTGAGCCCAAATATATAGCAGGCCGTTAACGGGCTCGAACTGAGATGGGCTGCAATGGTGTCAAATATTTAACGGGCCATTGACGGGCCGAATTGGCACATCTCGTATGGGCCGTGGGCTTAAATGGACCTGACACAAGTAGGCCTTATATGGGCCGGCCTGCTAATTTTTACTGGGTCGGCCTTTTTCACCGGAATGGGCCACTGTTGGGCCGTGCCACGTGTCGACCTATCATAGGCGCCTCCTGTCCAATGAGTAGATGACATCTGTCCCAACGGTGAGGCAACACGTGTTTCCTCCAGCCAATGATGATTTTACACATGGAAAATCCCCATTGGTCCGGGCTGTTAATGGGTTATCGGATCCAAAACCGGACCCGATAGCTTAACGGCGTTCCGTTACGGTGGATGCCACGTGTCGGTCACCCTTGACGAAAGCACTTGTGTGACACGTGATTTATCGTCATGAAAGTGGACACTTTCGTGATGATAATTTTGGTAATGTCATGGAACACTTCTACGACAGCATAGGTATGACTATCTTGATTCTGTCATAAAATCGTCATGGATGTACATGCATGACAACGCGGCCTACTATGACAAACATGTATCATCATGGAAGTGTATTTTTTTTGTAGCGTAGGGTTCATCCGCTGGTCGTGTTGACCGACTGCCCTAGAGAGTCTTTTTCCCGAGCCCTTGCCCTGGGTTTTTCTCTCTCCCGTCGGTCATCTTGACCGGCATTTTTCTTTTTGGTTTTTTGATCTATGCTTGATCGATTTGCATCGCACGCCGCCGTCGTCGACCCCCATGCGTCTCTACTCCAACACCGGTGCAATCAGCCAGCTCCTGCACCGACCCGGCAGGCACACGCGACAGGCGGCCCCTCACGGCCTTCGTCCGCACGTCTACCCGCCCATCGCCCTACGCCGACCATCGTTGCCCTGATCCGACTGGGAACTCTCTATCGCCACCTACCTCCACCGCTTCTGCACGGCGGCCCCGCGGTCTGCCTCACCAGCCTCGTCCCCGGCTGCGTCAAGCCGGCTGCGTCAGGCTTGTCGGCTGCCTCGAGCCGGCTGCGTCACCGCTCTTCTTCGGTTGCCGCCGCCGCTACCCCCGTAGTCACCACAACCGCCCGTCCACCTCCTTCGTGCTGGCAACACCGATGTGTGCCTTCGTCCATGGCATGTCCCTGGCCTAGCAAGCCTGGTGCGGCACTTCATCAACTTCGTCTTGTCCATCTATGCATGCCTGGTGCTGGCAACACCCACACGTTTCCAGTCCGATCGTCTGCGGTGCTCCTGTTGTTCGCAATGGTACCGCTACGACTGCGGGGGGATGTCAGAGATATATTTGGGATACATGTATTTGGTAGTCTAGGATTTGTAATTTGTCTCCTACCTTATCTCCCAGAGAGGCTTCTTGCCCTCCAAGTCTTGCACTCAATATATACTCGCCCTCGAGGCTCAATAATACATCCATCATATTATGCCAATCTCTCTATCCCTTCTAACAGTGTGCACGGTACCACCACTGATCTCCACTACCGCGCAGCGAGCAGGATGCCCCGGCCATATCAGATCTGACTAGAGGCTAGACCACACATGCAGCCGACTCGTCCACACCCTTCACTCCCTCATCGCCGATACGAGGTCAGATGGCCTGCTGTCGCATAACCGGCCATCGCTCGAAGCAGGGCCGGCCGTCGCGCCTCCAAGACCCGAAAGGCCACACCTCCTCACGCTAAGGGGCCCCGCACCACCCTCATGCCGCACGAGAGAGGAAGACCCGCGCCACCACCGTCAGCCCCCGGGCTTAGCCCAGTGGTGTCCCCAAGCAGTGACGGATGGAGGGGAGGAAAGAGGTCACGCCCTGGAGGCTATGGTTGCCGCACCACCCGATTCACTTGAGCGGGGCGATGCAAGGGTCGGGTTGGAATGGAGAGAGAATGGTGAGATAGTTTCGTATCTTCTCTCTATTGTGAAAAAAGTGGCTGGAGGAGGGAGATCGAGCGGCAGCGGCGGAATTTGCTGACCTAGGTGAGAGACGAGATCAAATGAGCTTCTTAGCGGGCGATTTTTGCCAAAGTATGGCGAGATTCATGAAAATGGTGAATTAGAAACCGGGGTATTGCTAACCTGATGAGCTTGCAAGATGAAATCTGCTGCTCGATGGAGAAGCAAGACGGCTGCTAGCGCGTGGTGCTATCTGTTATTGTTTGCTGACCTAGGTGAGATATAATTTATCTTTTGAAGTCAGGTGAGAGAAGAGTTGAAATGAAATTATTTTCTTCTTCTTAGAGAGCAAGAATGTGGGGTGCATGCTACCCCTGATCACATGTGAATCGTACAGCGTCTACGCTGTTGCGTGAAATGAGGGAAGGCGACCAGGGCAACCGCTGACAGTTTGTCCGTGAACAAAAAAACCAAGTTTGAATCACGAGTCTTCACTCAGGGGAACTGAAGCAAGTATGAGTGCATGTGTCTCTCGTGCCAGACATGCATATGCACCGAATAAGGAAACACATGCATTTTTCGACCAGTGGATCAGCCATGCACGAGAAAAAGGGCATTGACCAGTTCACCTCGCGCGTGGTAGAAGGCCCTGGTATTCAATAAAATCCCATGCTTGGCTCGGAGAGCTCGTCTTGATGTGCCTTTGAATTCCTTCATTGGTAGAAAAAGGGCCTATAGTCCCGGTTCGTAAGGGCCTTTAGTCCCGGTTCCTGAACCGGGACTAAAGTGTCGGTACTAATGCCCTGTACCTTTAGTCCCGGTTCAATCCAGAACCGGGACTGATGGGCCTCCACGTGGGCAGTGCGCAGAGCCCAGGCAGGAGACCCTTTGGTCCCTGTTGGTGGCACCAACCGGGACCAATAGGCATCCATGCGTCAGCATTTCTGTGGCTGGGGTTTTTGTTTTTTTTTGAAAGGGGGGGGGTTGGGGGTTTTGGGGGGTTAATTTAGGTGTTTCATATATTGTGTTAGCTAGCTATAATTAATAGAGAGAAGTGTCCTCTCTTATGTCCGTGCTTGGTCGATGCTACGTACTATACATACGTATAGAGAGGACTAGACACGCTAGTTAGCTAGTAAGCAAACAAAGGAAACAGAAGATCGTCATGAACATATATGCATACAGAGAGAAGTGATATCGACCACCTCTCCTTCTTCGAGAGATTGGTCGAACAACAAGTTCTCGTATATCTATCTGACACTACTGACTACATATATACAATAATTATCTCTTACAAATATAATCATACGGACTCATGGTCCACATAGTATTCTCCGTCTTCAGCGATCACTTGGTCAAGAAAGAATGCCGCCAATTCCTCTTGAATTGCTCGCATGCGAGCTGGTGCTAGGAGTTCATCCCGCTTCCGAAACATCTAATTTGAAGAAGGGGGTCAATACATATATATATGAATGAATGAAACTCAATACAAATGATGGTAATAAAATAAAATTGTGAATGTTGTTATTTACGTACTTCATATTGTTCGTCAGAGTACCCTCCCCGCTCACAGGTCATGTGGCGGATGGACTCACAGACGTAGTATCCACAGAAATCATTCCCTTTTTCCTGCCACAACCACTTTACAAGAAATAGAGGTCAATCAAACTGATAAGCAAGAATGCTAAATGGTATTGATGAAACTAGCGCTTGAATCACTAGGAGATGAGCGGAACATGCTACTATAGTACTTACTTTCGGGTGTCTAAATTCCAGCTCCTTCGGTAGTCCCGGAACATTTCTGGTGAATTTTCTCCAAACCCTGCCGGACAAAGAAAACAATTAGTTGATATCAGGAAATGAACAAAGTTGCTGATATGGTGGATAATGATCGATTTAACTTACTTCTTGAGGATTTCAGTCATGTCCGCATACTCTTGGGGATCTTTTCGTTTAGAGTCCAAGACGGTTACTACTCCCTACTCAAGCCTAATCTCGGGCGGTGCCCATAGTTTCTACAAATATTTACAACATGGCAATTATTATTCAAACATGACAGATGGATATATTAGTGCCAAACATAGAACTAGCTACCTAATCATAGTAAGGAATCATATATATTAATTAGTGGCCTCGACCCCCCCCCCCCCCACGTGTTGAAGCTATCGGGAGGGGGTATATATCAACAACGACGACACTACATCTATATGTCCCTCGACGACCCTCGTTCCCGATAAAAAAAGAGGAAGAAGAAGAATAAAAAGAGGAGAAGAAAGAATAGAGGAGAAGAACTCCTCTATTCTTTCTTCTCCTCTTTTTTACTCCTCTATTCTTTCTTCTCCTCTTTTTTTTCTTCTTCCTCTTCTTTTTTTATCCTGTTCTTCCTCTCATGTTCGAGAGGATCGTCGAGGGGTCGGAAGGTTGCCTAGTGTCAAAGGATTCAACAAAACCATGTCTTCATCATTAGGCGAAAGTAACATGTGCATGATGGTACGAAGCTCTCCAAAGTTATTTTGGAACGGAGTCCCAGATAAGATAATTCGCTTTTTGGTACAAAGTTCAGCAACACCTTCCAAATATCGTTATTTGGAAGGCCTTTGCTGAAATTCATACAAAAAGGCAAATTATCCTATCCGGGACACCATTCCAAAATAACTTTGGAGGACTTCGTCATGCCCTGGTTACTTCCGGCTAATGATGAAGCCATGGATTTCTTCAATACTTTGACACTAGGAAAGTAACAGGTGCATGATGGTACGAAGTCTACAAAGTTGTTTTGGAACGGAGTCCCGGATAGGATAATTCGCTTTTTCGTACAAAGTTCAGCAAGAGCCTTCCGAATATCCCTATTTGGAAGGCCTTTGCTAAAATTCGTACAAAAAGGCGAATTATTCTATCCAGAACTCCATTCCAAAACAACTTTGCACAACTTCGTACCATCATGCCCCGGTTACTTCCGTCTAATGATGAAGCCATGGATCTTTAATACTTTGACACTAGGCAACATCTCGACCCCTCGACGACCCTCGAACCCTCGACGACCCTCGAACCTCTACCCTAGTTCCCGACCCTCGCCCCTCGAACCCTCGGTGACCCTCGAACCTCTACCCTAGTTCCCGACCCTCGCCCCTCGAACCCTCGGTGACCCTTGAACCTCTACCCTATAGTTTCCGACCCTCGCCCCTCGAACCCTTGGTGACCCCCTCCTCATGTCGAAGTTATCAGAGAGGGGGTATATCGACCCCCCCACCCTCATGTAAGAAGAGGAAAAAAGATCGAAGAAGAAAATAGAGGAGAAGAAGAAAGGAATAGAGGAGAAGATCGAAGAAAAAAAAGAAGTCTTCCTCTTCTTATTTTCCTTTTTCCACTCCTTCCTTTTCTTCTTCTTCTTCTTCCTTCTTCCTCTTTTCTTCCTTTTCCTTATTTTACTTTTTCCTCTACACTAACCTAAAATCGATATCTACTAATTAACAACCTAAATAAAAAAATGAATACATATATGAAAAAAAACATCATATGAAAAAAAAACATTTTTGACATATTTAGCATATTCTAAATTTTCCTAACTCTTTTACAACCAGAAAAATTACTCCAACTTCATGACAGTACCCACAATCCGTTTCACCAAAAACCTTCTGATCCATAGTTCAAAATTTTCAAATTTCATTCAAATGAAATTTGAATCGGATTCAAATAACTTGTTGAAAACCTATTCTAAACCTCTCCAAAAATTCTGAAATTTTGCCATCGCCTTTGTCTTGCATCAGTACCTCACCACAATTTTTTTTAAAAAATTCCAAAAATGCCCAAAGCCATCTTGCATTTCATCAAACACCTTCTATATGGACAAAAAAAATCAGAAATTCCAAAAAATTCAAAAAAGTGGACAGCACGTTGCTACTGCTCCACTTCTCCTCTCCTCTACTTCTCCTCTCCTTCTACTCTTCAATGCATCGGGGCCGGCGGCGACCATGGAACAGGGGCGGAGCAAGGGGCGCTCGGGCGCAAGAGTGGCACTCGAGAGGGGGGCTCACTTTGAGGGGGGCGGCGACGGCTGGAGTCTGGCGACGAGGACGGCGGGCTCAGGACGGCACGCGGTGACGGGGACGACAGCCTCGGGGCGGCACGCAGTGACGGGGACAAGGAGGCGGGCTCGGGGAGGCACGCGGCGATGGGGACGAGGGCGGCGGGCTCAGGGATGCCGGCGACGAGGACGGCGGGGGCTCAGGGAGGTGACGACGTGGTCCGGAGGGCTCGGCGGCGACGAGGACGAGGAGCAGCCTGGCGGCGTCGTCAGAGGAGAGGACGAGGAGATCGATCGAACTGAATCGAGAATTTCACAAGTGCTGGCTTATATAGCCAGAGCATTGGTCCTGGTTCGTGAAACCAACCGGGACTAATGCCACCTTTAGTCCCGGTTGGTGCCACCAACCGGGACCAAATGCCAATTTTCAGCAGCCCAAAGGGCGGGAAGCGGCGGCCTTTGGTCCTGGTTGGTGGCACCAACCGGGACCAATGGCCTTGTGCTGCCCTGCGCCCAAAAGTTTAGTCCCACCTCGCTAGTTGAGAGGGCTCGAGAGTGGTTTATAAGCGCTGCTGCGCCCACCCTCCCGAGCTCCTCTCAACTACAGGCTTTCGGGCCTAATCTGTCACTTCAATGCCTGTGGTCCTACTGGGCCTGCTGCGGGCCTGAATCCTAGCCCATGGTAGGGTTTCTAGTCGTATTCAGGCCGTGGTGGCCCAGTAGGTGGCATTTTTTTGTTTTTTGTTGCTTTATTTATTTTCTTTTGTTTTTTTGCTTTATTTTTTAATTCTTTATGCTTTTAGTTTTAGAAAAATTATAAACTTTTTGTTAATGCCATTAGTTTTCAAACTTTATTTTGTGATAACTTTACTATAAAAATAGTTTTTTTCCTGTTTTTTTATTTTTTTTTTGCATTATTTATTTTCTTTTGTTTTTTGCTTTAATTTTTAATTCTGTTTGCTTTTAGGTTAGCAAAATTATAAACTTTCTGTTAGTGCCATTAGTTTTAGAAAAATTATAAACTTTCTGTTAGTGCCATTAGTTTTCAAATTTGAAAACACTTTTTTAGTGTTTTTGTTTTCTTTGTTGCTTTATTTATTTTATTTTGTGATTAACTTTACTATAAAAATAGTTTTTTTCCTGTTTTTTTGATTTGTTTTTTGCATTATTTATTTTCTTTTCTTTTTTGCTTTAGTTTTTAATCTGTTTGCTTTTAGGTTAGCAAAATTTTAAACTTTCTCTATTAGGGCATCTATTTTCACTTTGAGAGGAGCTCAACAAGGCAGAGAGGGAAGGGCTTATAAACTGGTGTGAGCCCCCTTCGGTTGGCGAGGTGGGACTAAACTCGGCCCGCAACGAGGACCAACCCTTTAGTCCCGGTTTGAAAGTTGGCATGGGCTAGGGACTAATGGTCATGGTATTAGGAGGGCCGAACCATAAGACATGAAAGCATTTCAAATGAACTCTGAAAAAGTTGAAAGTTGGGATGGTATCATAATTTCACCCACATAGCATGTGCATGTACAAAACGGACAATGGTAGCATGTTCGTGTGTTACAAAGTTGCGAGAGAAAGTCTTCACTTTTTCTTCGCTTGTGTCATTTGCTTATTGCGCCGTAACCATGGATAATCTTCATTGTTTATCAGGATGCTTGGGTCAGCCTTGACATTGAAGGGAGGAATTTCATGAAACTTTTCATAATCTTCAGACATGTCTGTCTTGCCGTCCACTCCCAGGATGTCCCTTTTTCCTGAAAGAACTATGTGGCGCTTTGGCTCATCGTATGATGTATTCGCTTCCTTATCTTTTCTTTTTCTTGGTTTGGTAGACATGTCCTTCACATAGATAACCTGTGCCACATCATTGGCTAGGATGAACGGTTTGTCAGTGTACCCAAGATTTTTCAGATCCACTGTTGTCATTCCGTACTGTGGGTCTACCTGTACCCCGCCGCCTAACAGATTGACCCATTTGCACTTAAACAAAGGGACCTTAAAATCAGGTCCATAGTCAAGTTCCCATATGTCCACTATGTAACCATAATATGTATCCTTTCCGCTCTCGGTTGCTGCATCAAAGCGGACACCGCTGTTTTGGTTGGTGCTCTTTTGATCTTGGGCGATTGTGTAAAATGTATTCCCATTTATCTCGTATCCTTTGTAAGTCAATACAGTCAAAGATGGTCCCCTGGACAACAAGTACAACTCATCACAAACAGTGTTGTCACCTCTGAGACATGTTTCCAACCAACTGCTGAAAGTCCTGATGTGTTCACATGTAATCCAGTCGTCGCACTGCTCCGAGTGTTTGGAGCGCAGACTATTCTTGTGTTCATCGACATACGGGGTCACCAAGGTAGAGTTCTGTAGAACTGTGTAGTGTGCTTGAGACCAAGAATATCCGTCCCTGCATATTATTGAGTCTCTTCCAAGAGTGCCTTTTCCAGTCAGTCTCCCCTCATACCGCGATTTAGGGAGACCTATCTTGTTAAGGCCAGGAATGAAGTCAACACAAAACCCGATAACATCCTCTGTTTGATGGCCCATGGAGATGCTTCCTTCTGGCCTAGCGCGATTACGGACATATTTCTTTAGGACTCCCATGAACCTCTCAAAGGGGAACATATTGTGTAGAAATACAGGCCCCAGGATGACAATCTCGTCGACTAGATGAACTAGGACGTGCGTCATGATATTGAAGAAGGATGGTGGGAACACCAGCTCGAAACTGACAAGACATTGCGCCACATCACTCCTTAGCCTTGATACAATTTCTGGATCGATCACCTTCTGAGAGATTGCATTGAGGAATGCACATAGCTTCACAATGGCTAATCAGACGTTTTCCGGTAGAAGCCCCCTCAATGCAACCGGAAGCAGTTGCGTCATAATCACGTGGCAGTCATGAGACTTTAGGTTCTGAAACTTTTTCTCTGGCATATTTATTATTCCCTTTATATTCGACGAGAAGCCAGTCGACCTTCATACTGAGCAGGCATTCAAAGAAGATTTCTTTCTCTTCTTTTGTAAGAGCGTAGCTGGTAGGACCTTTATACTGTTTCGGAGGCATGCCGTCTTTTTCGTGCAAACGTTGCAGGTCCTCCCGTGCCTCAGGTGTATCTTTTGTCTTCCCATACACGCCCAAGAAGCCTAGCAGGTTCACGCAAAGGTTCTTCGTCACGTGCATGACGTCGATTGAGGAGCGGACCTCTAGGTCTTTCCAGTAGGGTAGGTCCCAAAATATAGATTTCTTCTTCCACATGGGTGTGTGTCCCTCAGCGTCATTCGGAACAGCTAGTCCACCGGGACCCTTTCCAAAGATTACATAGTGTAAATCATTGACCATAGCAAGCACATGATCACCAGTGTGCATGGCGGGCTTCTTTCGGTGATCTGCCTCGCCTTTGAAATGCTTGCCTTTCTTTTGACATTGATGGTTGGTCGGAAGAAATCGACGATGGCCCAGGTACACATTCTTCCTGCATTTGTCCAGGTATATACTTTCAGTGTCATCTAAACAATGCGTGCATGCGTGGTATCCTTTGTTTGTCTGTCCTGAAAGGTTACTGAGAGCGGGCCAATCGTTGATGGTCACGAACAGCAACGCCTTAAGGTTAAATTCCTCCTGTCTGTGCTCATCCCACTTACGTACACCGTTTTCATTCCACAGCTGTAAAAGTTCTTCAACTAATGGCCTTAGGTACACATCAATTTTGTTGTCGGGTTGCTTAGGGCCTTGGATGAGAACTGGCATCATAATGAACTTCCGCTTCATGCACATCCAAGGAGGAAGGTTATACATACATAGAGTCACGGGCCAGGTGCTGTGATTGCTGCTCTGCTCCCCAAAAGGATTAATGCCATCCGCGCTTAAAGCAAACCATACATTCCTTGGGTCCTTTGCAAACTCATCCCAGTACTTTCTCTCGATTTTTCTCCACTGTGACCCGTCAGCGGGTGCTCTCAACTTCCCATCTTTCTTTCGGTTCTCACTGTGCCATCGCATCAACTTGGCATGCTCTTTGTTTTTGAACAGACGTTTCAACCGTGGTATTATAGGAGCATACCACATCACCTTCGCAGGAACCCTCTTCCTGGGGGGCTCGCCGTCAACATCACCAGGGTCATCTCATCTGATCTTATACCACAATGCACCGCATACCGGGCATGCGTTCAGATCCTTGTATGCACCGCGGTAGAGGATGCAGTCATTAGGGCATGCATGTATCTTCTCCACCTCCAATCCTAGAGGGCATACAACCTTCTTTGCTGCGTATGTACTGTTGGGCAATTCGTTATCCTTTGGAAGCTTCTTCTTCAATATTTTCAGTAGCTTCTCAAATCCTTTGTCAGCCACAGCATTCTCTGCCTTCCACTGCAGCAATTCCAGTACGGTATCGAGCTTTGTGTTGCCATCTTCACAATTGGGGTATAACCCTTTTTTGTGATCCTCTAACATGCGATCGAACTTCAGCTTCTCCTTTTGACTAATGCATTGCGTCCTTGCATCGACAATGACCCGGCGGAGATCACCATCATCGGGCACATCGTCTGGTTCCTCTTGATCTTCAGCAGCTTCACCCGTTGCAGCATCATTGGGTACATCGTCTGGTTCCTCTTGATCTTCACCAGCTCCCCCCGTTGCAGCATCACCGTATTCAGAGGGCACATAGTTGTCATCATAGTCTTCTTCTTCATCGTCTTCCATCATAACCCCTATTTCTCCGTGCCTCGTCCAAACATTATAGTGTGGCATGAAACCCTTGTAAAGCAGGTGGGAGTGAAGGATTTTCCGGTTAGAGTAAGACCTCGTATTCCCACATTCAGTGCATGGACAACACATAAAACCATTCTGCTTGTTTGCCTCAGCCGCATCGAGAAACTCATGCACGCCCTTAACGTACTCGCGGGTGTGTCTGTCACCATACATCCATTGCCGGTTCATCTACGTGCATTATATATAATTAAGTGTCCAAATTAATAGAAGTTCATCATCACATTAAAACCAAAGTGCATACATAGTTCTCATCTAACAACATATAGCTCTCCAGAGCATCTAATTAATTAAACCATACATTGAAACTATGTAAAACATTTCAATGCGAAAACAAATGCGATCATAATCACAACCAAGGTAACAATTGATCCAACGGCATAATGATACCAAGCCTCGGTATGAATGGCATATTTTCTAATCTTTCTAATCTTCAAGCGCATTGCATCCATCTTGATCTTGTGATCATCGACGACATCCGCAACATGCAACTCCAATATCATCTTCTCCTCCTCAATTTTTTTTATTTTTTCCTTCAACAAATTGTTTTCTTCTTCAACTAAATTTAACCTCTCGACAATAGGGTCGGTTGGCATTTCCGATTCACATAGATCCTAGATAAATAAAATCTATGTCACGTTGGTCGGCATAATTTTCATAAACAATAAATGAACCAATAGTTATAAAGATAATATACATACCACATCCGAATCATATACATGACGAGGGCCGACGGGGGCGGATACCAAAACCATCGCACTATATAAGATGCAATAATAAATGTAAGAAAATGATACAAGTATCTATCTAAACATACAAGTAAGAATATTTTTCCTTTCAGAAAGAAGATAAGAACAAGAGGCTCACCACGGTGGTGTCGGTGATGAGATCAGCGCGGGTGATCGACGGCGGTGAAGACGGGGACGGGGTGTGACGGACCGCTAAATCTAGACAAATCTCGAGGAAAATGGAGCTTGGAGGTCGAGCTTCGAGAGGAGAAAGCTTAAGTAGTGTGGCTCGGGCATTCCATCGAACACCTCATGTGCATAGGAGGTGAGCTAGAGCACCACAAAGCCCTCTCCCCTCGGCCAGAAAAAACAGAGCAGTGTGCTCTGCTCTTGCGCGAGGGGGTATATATAGGCACCTCATTGGTCCCGGTTGGTGACATGAGCCGGGACTAAAGGGGAGCCTTTGGTCCCGGTTCAAGCCACCAACCGGGACCAATGGTGGTGGGCCAGGAGCGAGGCCCATTGGTCCCGGTTCATCCCACCAACCGGGACCAAAAGGTCCAGATGAACTAGGACCAATGGCCCACGTGGCCCGGCCGGCCCCCTGGGCTCATGAACCGGGACCAATGCCCACATTGGTCCCGGTTCTAGACTGAACCGGGACTAATGGGCTGACCCGGCCTGGACCAAAGCTCTGTTTTCTACTAGTGCTTGGAATCTGGGATGATCTCGTTTTTGCATTATGGGCGCGGGGCGCTGCATGCTTGACAGTGTCGGCTGGGGGAAAAGGTTTTGTCACAAAAAAAGCTGAAGGAAAAGGTTTTCTTTTTTCAGGGAAAAGGTATGGTTTGTTAGGGCTTGATCTGTTTGTTGACTAAGTAACTGAATGCTAAACTAGCTCTGAAATGTCTTGGTAACTCGAGAGGCATACATAGCGTGGCCACCTACAGGCATAGATGAATGCATGTGTGTCGCAACATAATTGGGAGCTAAAACGTTGTTGTTTTATGACATATTGATGCTAGGATTTGACAAATGTGTTTCCATGCAATAACATACAGACTTGACAAGAACAATTAATAGTGATTCTGTCTTGACCTAGACATGGTTAATATCTGGAGTTCATAGTATCTTGGCTATGGTGTTTTTCAACAACACACTCATGGGGCGCACTAATTCTACGAAGACTTAAAAAACACATTCATACCGGTCAGTCTCTCGACCATTTCAGACTGAAGATTTCTTTGGGGTCAGGATTTTAAGCCTGATACAGCCGAAAGGCCCACCAGCCTTTTCTTGTCCACGATGAGAGGATTGTGTATGGATGAACGAACATGCATCATAATAATACGATCGATACACGTTCTGTGTAGCACATGACGGATCCATACTTCATAACAGTGATAAAGATGGCAGCTTGAGTCATCCAAAAAGCATCTTACAAAGCGGTACATTTCACAATAGGATGCTGTCAGGGAGGAAGAATAAAAACATGATTAATTAGGACTAGGAGGTTGTCGGTGTCAAAACCGACGGATCTCGGGTAGGGGGTCCCGAACTGTGCGTCTAGGCGGATGGTAACAGGAGACAAGGGACACGAAGTTTTACCCAGGTTCGGGCCCTCTTGATGGAGGTAAAACCCTACGTCCTGCTTGATTAATATTGATGACATGGGTAGTACAAGAGTAGATCTACCACGAGATCAAGGAGGCTAAACCCTAGAAGCTAGCCTATGGTATGATTGTTGTATGTTGGAGTTGTCCTACAGACTAAAACCCTCTGGTTTATATAGACACCGGAGAGGGTTAGGGTTACACAAAGTCGGTTACAATGGTAGGAGATCTTGAATATCCGCATCGCCAAGCTTGCCTTCCACGCCAAGGAAAGTCCCATCCAGACATGGGACGAAGTCTTCAATCTTGTATCTTCATAGTCCAGGAGTCCGGCTGAAGGTATAGTCCGGCTATCCGAACACCCCCTAATCCAGGACTCTCTCAGTAGCCCCTGAACCAGGCTTCAATGACGACGAGTCCAGCACGTAGATTGTCTTCGGCATTGCAAGGCGGGTTCCTCCTCCAAATTCTTCATAAAAGTTTGTAAACACCAAGAGTAGTGTCCGGCTCTGCAAAATAAGTTTCCACATATTGCCATAGAGAGAATAATATTAACACAAATCTAATCTGCTGATGTATTCCATAGCGTGACATCACACTACGGCCAAGCCTTTATTCGAATCGTTTTTACTTCCCCACCTCAGCGCGTTTTGCGAGGAGGTTTCCTTGGCACGTCTTGTCAAAGCAGAGATCGTGTCCCCCATTTATGGGATTCTCATCAATACGGACGTGGGTAACCCGACCGCGCCATTTATCACGACGCTTGGGAGGCAAGCGAGTTTTACCAGGCCGGTGGGGACGCATAGCCGCATCCGCCCATATAAGGGGATAAGGATCCACCTTTTTACCTATGCCTTCTTCCTCCTTTGCCTATCCATCTTCTGCGCAGCCGAGCTCCAGCGCCCAAGCCCGCACTTCCCACCTCAACCTTCTCCAGCAATGTCCGGAGCGGGAGGCAAGTGGATGGTCTCCTCCGTGACGGAGGGCCATGTCAAAAAACTGAGGAAGGCCGGATACTTGTCCAAAGACATCGCGCACCGGCTTCCTGAAAAGGGGCAGCTCCTCCCCACCCCAAGGCCCCATGAGAGGGTAGTATTCCTTCCCCATTTCCTCCATGGACTGGGCTTTCCTCTCCACCCATTTGTCCGGGGGCTCATGTTCTACTATGGCCTGGATTTCCACGATCTGGCCCCGAACTTCATCCTCAACATCTCGGTGTTTATCGTCGTGTGCGAGGCTTTCCTTTGCACCCGCCCCTATTTCGGCCTTTGGCTCAAGACTTTCAACGTCAAGCTAAAGGTGGTGCGCGACAACCAGGCGGAGTGCGGAGGCGCCATGGCGGGCAAGATGGCCAACGTCCTATGGCTCGAGGGCTCCTTTGTGGAGACCCTGAAGGGGTGGCAGTCAGGGTGGTTTTACATCACCGAGCCACGCGACCTTGATTAGGTCGCAGCCCCCGAATTTCGGTCTGGACCCCCTATGCGGCTCACGTCCTGGAAAGAGACGGGCCTGTCATGGGGCGACGAGGGAGAGGTGACCGGACTACAAACATGCATCCAGTCCCTGGTGAACAAGCGGCTCAAGCTTGTCAATGTAGTCCAGGTTATGCTCGTCCGCCGGATCCTCCCGTGCCAACAACGGGAATTCAATCTGTGGGAGTTCGACCCGGCGCAGCACCCAACCTTGACCAGGCTCTTCGACATGACGTACGAAGATGCCTGGAAGGTGCTATTCAAGGGCGCCGAGGCTCCCGCATCCGCATCCGAGGATCGCGGATTCAGCACACAGCGTCCAGCTAGCGCGGTGAGTTATCTTTACCTTTTACAGGACATGTGTTTCTCATAGTTTGACTCTATGCGGGATCTAAACTCCCTTACCTTTGACAGGATTGGCAGGCGAAGTCTGGACAGATCGACTGTCCAGCTCCATTGCTCGAAGACCCAGCCGATGCTCGTTTAGCGAAGCTGCTGGCTCCGGCACCTTATGTGGTGCCGGAGAAGAAGGCTAAGAAGAAAAATGCCACGGGGACTCGAAAGAGTTCCCGGCATATGGTGGTGTCGGACTCGTCGTCCGACGAATCCGAGATGCACTCCTCCCGTGAAGACGAGAAAGAGGAAGAAGAGACCTCTCCCCCTCCAGCGGGGGGAGGAAAGAAGAGGAAGGCCGCCCCAACAGGGGAGACCGAAGGGTCCAAGAAGGGGAAGACCCTTCCCCCGGACTACTCCGCCGACGCCGACGACGATGAAGAGGAGTTGCCGGACAGGGCCAAGCGTCCGACGGAATCGTAAGTATTCGGATACCAAAGTAACTCATGATATTCCTTTGTTGCACAGCTTTCCCTAATGTCGAATATAATCATGCAGCCCGCCCAAGGACGGGCTCGACGAGTCGTCGAGTAGCTCCTTGGATTCATCGGACGTGAATTCAGTTCTGCCCGTTGCCTCCCCTCATGTCGCAGACGACGCCGAGGTGGCATCACAACAAGTTGCGGGCCAAGGGGAGGTGGTCCTGGAAGATCCGCAAGGTGACCTCCCGGACTCCGGGAGTAAAGGGGACAAGACCCCCAGGGCTCCAAGTCCGGCTTTGTGCCGGACACCGCGCCAGAATTCTCAATGGTTCTGGAATGCGGCAGGCGACCTCCTTCTAAGAGGAGTAAGCCTACTGAGCCGGCGGCCTCCGTCCAACCGGGGGCGCCGGACAATCTACTGGAGGTGCTTAAGGGCGCCTCCATCGATGAGGATCACCGCACTATTATGAGTGCGGTGATCTAGAAGGTTCAGTCCGCCAAGAGCGGACTGACTGAAGCTTGTGCCAGCCTTCTAACAAGCTTTGAGGTAAGTAAAATATGTAAAAATATTACCGCATAGACAGTAGCCCCTGATGCTCTGTTTGGCATTCGAAAAGAAAAGCCAAATAGAGGATCTATTAAATTTCGCGGGAGTCTAACAAAAAAGAGTCAATATGCGTATGCAGGCTTCGCTGCTAGCCACCACCGTACTGACTGTAGAGGTGGGTGCCCTGAAGCAGGGCCTCGAGTGGACCGAGCAAGAGCTCGACCTTGCCAAGCGGCAGCTCGAGGAGATGGATGGTAAGAGATACCTTATAGAAAAATATATAAAAAAGATGCAATTGCAAAAAATGACAGGATTGTACTGCTTATTGTAGGGGCCACGTCTGAGGTGGCGACCCTCAAGCAGGCGCTGTCCGAGGCCGAAAAGAGAGCGGCCACGGAGTGCACCGAGCGAGAGAAATTTGAGGCCCAGGTCGGCGAGGTGCAGCAAGAGCTTTAGGCTCTCATGAAAAAACATGAGAGTTTGGAGCTTGACTCGAAGACGCGAGCGTCCGAGCTCGCGGCGGCCCTTGAAACTGCCAAGTCTGCCAAGGCCGAATCCCAGAAGGGCCTCCAGGAGTTGGAGGCGGTGAAAAAGATAGCGGCGGGTAAGGCATTCTTTATGCAAAGTAGACATATAAAAGTAAACTACTTGTTACTTACCCGAATCCGGAGTTCTCTAGGGGCATTCGCAGATCTTCCCCGCAGTGTATCAGATGCCGCCGCATTCTACCGAGCCGAAGAGGGCAGCCCGATGGAGAAGGTATTCTGGTCTCAGTACGCTGAGGCCGGACACCCTGTGCCCTTGAGCGACCAGCTGAAGCAGCTGGTCGAGCTCCACAAGGCGGCCGAACAGGCCATGAAGGGCTTCATAGTTCGGCTGTGGCCTGGAGAGGCCCTGCCTGGGAGCTACTTCGACTGGTGCGGCGGCTGGTGGAGGCCTGTCCAAGGCTCGAGGTTATCAAGCGCTCCATCTGCATCGAAGGTGCCCGTAGGGCCCTTGCCCGTGCAAAGGTGCACTGGGGTAAGCTGGACGGTGAGAAGCTTGTGAGGGACGGGCCGCCGCCGGGGAAGGAGCATCGCAAGCCCGAGAACTATTATAAGGATGTTCTGGCGGGTGCCCGCCTTATGGCAGATGAATGTACCAAGGATGTAATATTTGAATGAACTCGCTTGTGTTATCCTGTGCACTGAAAACTTGTTCATATGCGCTAAGGAATGCTTGTTGAATTTAAAATATTACTTTCTGTGCGGCCGTTTATCAAAAAATTGAGAGATGGCCAGTCGTCGGCTTCTGCCCCCATGCCACTAGTGCTGGGGTGTTCGGGATAAACCTGAGCGCTCTTTTCCCCATGTTTGGGTCCTTCGAGGGAGGCGCTCAGCACAACGAACAAGGCAATCGGACTATAATGCTTGAACACTCTCACTTAGCCATAGAACTCTATAATTTTAAATTTCGGCGAAGCCCCTAGTATTCGGAAGACCGAGTTCGGGGCGCTATCCACGCCTTGGCCAGACAAAGCCGGTTCCTCGCTCTAAGCGGCATAAGTCTTTAAGGACTCGAAAAACCTCTCGAACAGCGACCAGTCTCTCGCCTCATCATGACAGCCAGTTTTAGCTTTCTCTACTGAGGTGCTCAGCCTAGCTCAACTGGGGCACAATCGCAGTAGTTCTCCTAGTGCTACCTTAGCCGATATAGCGGAACGTAAGGCACCAAAACATAGGAGCCGGGCAAACCCAACTATTGACCCGAATCATGATTCAGAGCCGATGCATATAGTGCTATAAGTTCGAGGTGCCGCACTTGTGAAAGTGTTCGGACTTCTCACACCATATTGAGGGGTACTGAAGCCCCTGGCGTATTTGCCATACCACAGTGTACGGGTGCAACATGTTATAAATAAACATAAGTATAAAAAGAGGGTAATGCAAAAAATAGACAAAAGCTATGCATTATTTATAGAAAGGTTGCTATCAAAGCAGAATGATACAAATAGTGCGACAAGCAAAAGAAATTGGACTATTTGACATGTCCTGGCCAAGGGCAGGCCGCGGAATTGTATTCAAAACAGGTATACTGCTCGTAAAAGAGACCACCTGGGAGTTCCATAGTGCAGCATGGCTTGTCTGCTTTCCTGGATCTTGCATCGTTTGTGCGGCAGTTGAATTGCCGAACAGGCCGTCCGAAGTATGGAGTCCTGAAAGTAAGAAAAAATTAAAAAAGAATCCGGCAGCCCCTGGTGCGGTTTAAGCCGTATTTTGGGCGTGCCGTGATAGTGCCCCTCCCCCTGTGCCCATGGTATTTCAAGAGCGTAGTTATGTACGCAAAGCACTGGTTTCGCTATATCGCGAGGGCTAGGGTTGGGGCCGCATTGCTACGCTAGCTCAGAATGTGCCAGGCGGTCTTGTTGTAGGTTACTCCGGGCGCGCTTGATAGTGTCCGGCTTTTCGAAGGCCGGACTGGAGATCTTCCTAGAGAGGCTGCTTTGTACTTCTGCGGCGAGCGCTGCCGTGTGCTCCTCCGTTCGGAGGGAGCGTTCGGTGTTCCCATTGACCGTGATTACTCCTCGAGGGCCTGGCATCTTGAGCTTGAGGTATGCGTAGTGCGGTACCGCATTGAACTTTGCGAATGCGGTTCGCCCGAGCAGTGCGTGATAGCCACTACGGAACGGGACTATGTCGAAGATTAACTCCTCGCTTTGGAAATTATCCGGGGATCCGAAGACCACTTCAAGTGTAACTGAGCCTGTACAGTTGGCTTCTACACCTGGTATGACGCCTTTAAAGATCGTTTTGGTGGGCTTGATCCTCGAGGGATCTATGCCCATTTTCCGCACTGTATCCTGGTAAAGCTGGTTTAGGCTGTTGCCGCCGTCCATGAGGACTCTTGTGAGATGAAATCCGTCAATAATTGGGTCTAGAACCAATGCGGCGAACCCGCCATGACGGATGCTAGTGGGGTGGTCCCTTCGATCAAAGGTGATCGGGTAAGAGGACCATGGGTTGAACTTTGGGGCGACTGGCTCCATCGCGTATACGTCCCGTAGCGCACGCTTCCGCTCCCTCTTGGGAATGTGGGTTGCGTATATCATGTTCACCGTCCGCACTTGTGGGGGAAAACCCTTCTGTCCACTATTGTTCGGCGGCCTGGGCTCCTCCTCGTCATCACTATGCATCCGCTTGTCTCTGTTTTCGGCATTTAACTTGCCTGCCTGCTTGAACACCCAACAATTCCTGTTGGTGTGATTGGCTGGCTTTTCGGGGGTGCCATGTATCTGGCACAAGCGGTCGAGTATTCGGTCCAAACTGGACGGGCCCTGAGTATTTCTTTTGAATGGCTTTTTCCGCTAACCGGATTTGTGGCCTCGGAATCCGGCATTGACTGCCGTATCTTCGTTGCTGTCGCTGTTGACGCGGCGTTTTTGTTTGTTCCGACGCGACCTGCCACTTTTGTCCTTGGTATCCGAATTACCAAGGTTCTTGGTTAAGTTGTTGCTGCGAGCTAGCCAACTATCTTCTCCCGTGCAAAAGCGGGTCATGAATGTCGTGAGGGCTGCCATAGATTTTGGCTTTTCCTGTCCCAGGTGCCGGGCAAGCCACTCGTCGCGGATATTATGCTTGAAGGCCGCTAGGGCCTCTGCGTTCGGACAATCGACTATTTGGTTTTTCTTTGTTAGGAACCGTGTCCAGAATTGCCTGGCCGATTCCTCTGGCTGCTGAATTATGTGGCTTAGGTCATCCGTGTCCGGTGGTCGCACATAAGTGCCCTGGAAGTTGTCGAGGAATGTGGCTTCCAGGTCCTCCCAAGAACCGATTGAGTCTGCTGGCAAGCTGTTAAGCCAATGCCGGGCCGGTCCCTTAAGTTTGAGTGGGAGGTATTTGATGGCGTGTAGATCATCGCCGCGGGCCATGTGGATATGAAGGAGATAATCCTTGATCCATACCGCAGGATCTGTTGTGCCATCGTATGATTCGATGTTTACGGGTTTGAAGCCCTCAGGGATTTTATGATCCATTACTTCATCTATGAAGCATAGTGGGTGTGCGGCGCCTCTGTACTGGGCTATATCACGACGCAGCTCAAAGGAGCTCTGTCGGTTGTGTTCGGCCCGGCCGGATTTATTGTATCCGGAGTGACGATCACCGTCACGTGCCGTGGGGCGCCCACGCGATCCGTAGATCGATCTTGTTTGCCTTGCCTTGTCCTCCAGTATGTCTCGCAGGTCTGGCGCATTTTCCCGTGCCTTAGTATGCTTTGAGCGGCGCCGGGGCACGGCTTGAGTGGAGGGCCTAAAGGCTTCTCTTTCCCGGCCACGAGGTGGCCGGTCAGCCATGACATGCGCTGGTGATGTAGGTGCTTCCTCCTCTAATCGGGGTAGCAGCCTGCGCTTTGGGTAGCTCTTGGAGGGGCGTTCGAGTTCATACTCTTCGGCCGCAAGGACTTCAGTCCATCTGTCAGCTAGCAAATCTTGATCAGCTCTAAGCTGTTGCTGCTTTTTCTTGAGGCTGCTTTCCGTGGCTATAAGCCCGCGTTTAAAACGCTCTTGTTCGGCGAGATCCTTTGGCATGATGAATTCGTCGTCATCGAGGCTTGCCTTGTCTTCGGAGGGAGGCATGTAATTATCATCCTCGACCTCTCTTTCTGCCGCTCTCTCATGAGGGCTGGCTTCTCCATCCTCCTGTGCTAAATCTTGCTGGAGGGGGTGTTCTTCGGCGTTATCCGGAGTGTTATTATCTCCCGTGCCGGAATCATCGTTTTTGCTTTGGCGGGATTTAGAGCGGCGCCGCTGACGCCGGCGCTTGGTCTGTTTCTTGGAGGGGTCATCCTCCGCTGTTCCATCGCCATCTCCATCTTTTGGAGCGTCCACCATGTATATGTCATATGACGAGGTGGCCTTCCAGTGCCCTATAGGTGCTGGTTCTTGGTCATCTCCTGCATCGTCGTCCATACCGTCGATGTCTTCGGAGTCAAAGTCGAGCATGTCGGTTAAGTCATCGACAGTGGCTATGAAGTGGGTGGTGGGTGGGCTTTGAATTTCTTCATCGTCCGTATCCCAACCTTGCTGACCGTAGTCCGGCCAGGGCTCTCCTGATAAAGAGAGAGACTTTAGCGAATTCAGGATGTCGCCGAAGGGCGAGTGCTGAAAGATGTCCGTGGCGGTGAACTCCATTATCGGCGCCCAATCGGATTTGATCAGCAGGGGCGCGGGGGGCTCGGAGTCCGGAGAGGAATCCGGCTCCTCGGAGTCACGGGCCATGCGGAGTGCTGGGCTGGTGTTCGGCTCGATCGCCTTCGAGATCGCAACCCCCAAGGTGGCGTCCAACCGCTCATCCTCGATCGGCGTAGTAGGCTCCGAACTGAGGGCCGGAACCGGTGCGTGTGCGGCCTCCAGGGCACTGTTCGGCGGCAGAGCTAGATCATGCCCATCGAGATAGTGCGGCGCGCTCGGCTGTGGCTCGAATCCGTCGAAGATCAAGTCCCCGCGGATGTCCGCCGTGTAGTTTAGACTTCCAAACCTGACCTGATGGCCAGGGGCGTAGCTTTCGATCTGCTCCAGGTGGCCAAGCGAATTGGCCCGCAGTGCGAAGCCGCCGAAGACGAAGATCTGTCCGGGGAGAAAAGTCTCACCCTGGACCGCATTATTGTTGATGATCAAAGGAGTCATCGGGCCTAAAAGCGACGACACAGAGGAACTCTCAATAAAAGCACCAATGTCGGTGTCAAAACCGGCGGATCTCGGGTAGGGGGTCCCGAACTGTGCATCTAGGCGGATGGTAACAGGAGACAAGGGACACGAAGTTTTACCCAGGTTCGGGCCCTCTTGATGGAGGTAAAACCCTACGTCCTGCTTGATTAGTATTGATGATATGGGTAGTACAAGAGTAGATCTACCACGAGATCAAGGAGGCTAAACCCTAGAAGCTAGCCTATGGTATGATTGTTGTATGTTGGAGTTGTCCTACGGACTAAAACCCTCCGGTTTATATAGACACTGGAGAGGGTTAGGGTTACACAAAGTCGGTTACAATGGTAGGAGATCTTGAATATCCGCATCGCCAAGCTTGCCTTCCACGCCAAGGAAAGTCCCATCCAGACACGGGACGAAGTCTTCAATCTTGTATCTTCATAGTCCAGGAGTCCGATTGAAGGTATAGTCCGGCTATCCGAACACCCCCTAATCCAGGACTCCCTCAGAGGTGCTGAGCTGAAGTAATTAGGATATATTTCCAAGAAAAGGATTAACTAAGATTCAAATGGAGAGGCAAAGATATGCAAACGATCCAACTCCGCCAGAAAACAAACGAGGAAAAAACGCATGCACCTTCACCATGCATGGAACCGAACAAACGTTGCATACCTTTCGTGGGCTCAGAACCTTTGGCACACGGCCCGAACACTGACGCGGGGTAAGGCGTGCCAGCCTAAGGGCTGGGCCTAATGCCTATTCACATGCAAAAGTGGTCCAAGATCATCTCAAAGAGGATATAAAGTTTAGACATAAAAAATGATGAAAATTCAAAGAGGGAAAGGGGGTGGAACAGATCCCAATGCTTGCATGTGGCTCGGATAGCACTCTCTGCTAAGAAACACATTAGCCATGCTTTTCCCTATGGCTTCTACACATCATCTCCATCATCATTATCAGTACATCCTACGCAGGTGAGTTAGGATGCACTTGATCCCAGAAAGGTATCTATCCTTCAAACCAGAGGAGTGCTTCAAACTAACAACAGTACATAATATCCAACAAAAGAGGGTCATGCTATAGCAGCAGGATACATGGCTCAATCTAGATATCAGTACGAACCAAGTTGTGCATATTTACTGTTGGCACGAACCACATCGCCGCATGTCGATGAAAGCACAAGTGCTCCCTAGGTGGTTTTGGTAATTAATGTCAACATATCTCTTGTTGGACTAACATTTTTATCTAGTATGTTTCAGATAAGTTCAACAATGGAATTGCATGGACTAAAGGATGTGGGAACTCCTTCAAGATGCTAAGGACAAAGGATTGGCAAAAGCTTCAAGCTCAAGACTCTTCATTTTACATTTTAGTGATCCAAGATCACATTGAGTCTATAGGAAAAGCCAATACTATCAAGGAGGGATGAGGTGTTGCTTAATGAGCCTCTTGCTTCATGTGCTTAGTGATATGCTCCAAAACCCTCAGCTACTTTCCCACTTCCACATATGACCTAAACCTAAAGTCAAACTCGGACCTACTGATTCTTTCAATCCGGCGCCACCGAGTTTCACATGTCATAGCCACTGTCACAAACCCTAGCAAATCGGTATCACCGATATGGATCTCGGTCTCACTGAGATGGGATTGCAATCTCACTGTGTATGTCCATTGCCACAATCGGTACTACCGAGATTACAATGCAAATCCTCTGGTTAGCTTATTACCAAATCGGTCCCACCGAGTTTGTGTAATCGGTCTCACCGAGTTTGCCTGACCAACTCTCTGGTTAGCTTATTACCAAAATCGGTCCCACCGAGTTTGTGTAATCGGTCACACCGAGATTACGTTATGCCCTAACCCTAACCATATCGGTCCTACCGAGTTGCATGTCAGTCCCACCAAAAATAACTAACGGTCACTAGGTTTACTAAATCGGTCCGACCGAGTTTGTTGATTCGGTCCCACCGAGATTGGTAAATTGTGTGTAACGGTTGGATTTTGTGTGGAGGCTATATATACCCCTCCACCTCCTCTTCACTCATGGAGAGAGCCATCAGAACACATCTACACTTCCAACTCACATGTTCTGAGAGAGAACCACCTACCCTTGTGTTGAGCTCAAGATATTCCATTCCTACCATATGAATCTTGATCTCTAGCCTTCCCCAAGTTGCTTTCCACTCAAATCTTCTTTCCACCAAATCCAAATCCTGTGAGAGAGAGTTGAGTGTTGGGGAGACTATCATTTGAAGCACAAGAGCAAGGAGTTCATCATCAACACACCATTTGTTACTTCTTGGAGAGTGGTGTCTCCTAGATTGGCTAGGTGTCACTTGGGAGCCTCCGACAAGATTGTGGAGTTGAACCAAGGAGTTTGTAAGGGCAAGGAGATCGCCTACTTCGTGAAGATCTACCGCTAGTGAGGCAAGTCCTTCGTGGGCGACGGCCATGGTGGGATAGACAAGGTTGCTTCTTCGTGGACCCTTCGTGGGTGGAGCCCTCCGTGGACTCGCGCAACCGTTACCCTTCGTGGGTTGAAGTCTCCATCAACGTGGATGTAGGATAGCACCACCTATCCGAACCACGCCAAAAACATCCGTGTCTCCAATTGCGTTTGAATTCTCCAAACCCTTCCCTTTACATTCTTGCAAGTTGCATGCTTTACTTTCCGCTGCTCATATACCCTTTGCATGCTTGCTTGATAAGTATTGTGATCATTAAACTTGTGCCTAAACTCCACCTAAACTTAAGAATATTAAAAACTGCAACTTTTTGCACTTAGTGTCTAATCACCCCCCCTCTAGACACCTCTTCTCGATCCTCTCAATTGGTATCAGAGCTTTGGTCTCCATTGCATTTGTTTAAACACCTTTGGAGGAAGATGGATGTGTCTACTTTAGGGAGTCTTAGACATAGAGTGCCCATTCTTGATGCCGAGTATTTTCATGAGTGGAAAAATGAAATGCTTGAGATTTTCAATGAATATCATTTGAACAAGTGCATTGCTAGTCCTTGTGCACCTCATATTGATCCTTTGCACCCTACCCTAGATGAAGATATTGACATGATTCGCAATCTTAGAACTGTTGAGCTCATCATTAGAGGATTGCCCAAAAATTTGATTGCTAGTTTGCCTACTCTCAAATGTGCCTACACCATATGGAAATTTCTTGAGGAACGATTTCCCGATTATTCCTTGAAAAATTTAGACGAAATTCTCCATAAATCTATTGCCTTGAGTAAGATGAACTCTAGTGATCCTAGTTTTGGTGATTGTCTATTTGAGCTTACCAATCTCATGCATGCTAAAGGAAATGTTGGAATCATTAGTGATATCATATCCGAAGCTATAAGAATTCATAAAGGTAACCACTTTGATGATCATGTACCTAATGAATTACCTTCTCTAGGAATTGATCAATCACAAAATGACGTTGAACATGGATATTATGATGAAGATGATGATAGTGACTATGATCTTGATGATGCAATGAGACATTTAGGACTTATGGCAAATCTTCGCGGCTACATGGCTGGAGGAAAGGAGTGGGTCCTTGATAGTGGTTGTACTGATCATATGACCGGAGACAAAGATATGTTCAATGAGCTTGCTGAAAATGACGGTCCTCGAAAATATGTCACCTTTGGTGATAATTCAAAGGGTAAGGTGGTTGGCCTTGGTAAGGTGGCCATCTCACATGATAGCTCCATACAAAATGTCATGCTCGTTGGATCTCTTGGATACAATCTACTTCCAGTATCTAGACTTGCTGATTTCAGTTTCAATGTCCTATTTACTGAAGTAGATTGCCAAGTGTTTCGTAGAGACAATCATAAAATGGTCTTTACCGGTATACGTAGAGGTGATCTTTACATTGTTGATTTCACTAAAAAGGATCAACCTAAAACTTGCTTTATTGCTAAATCCTCAAAAGGTTGGTTGTGGCATAGACGACTAGGTCACGTTGGCATGAGAAACCTTGACAAGCTTATTAAAGGAAATCATATCCTTGGAGTTAACGATGTCATATTTGATAAGGATAGACTTTGCAGTGCTTGTCAAGCAGGTAAACAGGTTGGAGGAAGGCATCCCGTGAAGAACATCATGACCACAAGGAGGCCACTCGAGATACTTCATATGGATCTTTTTGGTCCCAATGCCTACAAGAGTCTCGGTGGAAATTCTTTTGGTCTAGTTATAGTTGATGATTTTTCAAGATTTACGTGGGTGTTATTTCTTGATGATAAATCGCAGGTCCAAAAGATCTTCAAAAACTTCGCTAGGAAGGCCCAAAATTAATTTGAAGTGAAGATCAAGAAGGTTCAGAGTGACAATGGAATGGAGTTCAAGAACACAAATGTGGACACCTTTCTTGACGAAGAAGGGATTTCACACGAGTTCTCGGCTACGTACACACCTCAACAAAATGGAGTTGTTGAGCGGAAGAACCGGACTCTTATCGAGATGGCAAGAACGATGCTTGATGATTACAAGACGCCAAAGCACTTTTGGGTGGAAGCGGTTGAGACAGCTTGTCATGCAACAAATCGCGTGTATCTTCACAAGCTACTCGGCAAGACGGCATACGAGCTCCTCACTGGTAACAAACCCCAAGTTGGATACTTTCGAGTATTCGGCTCAAAGTGCTACATTCTTGATAAGCATCATCATTCTAAATTTGCTCCTAAGTCTCATGAAGGTTTTCTACTTGGTTATGGCTCAAACTCTCACACTTACCGTGTCTACAACAATTTCACCCAAAAGGTTGAAGAGACGGTGGATGTGAAGTTTGATGAATCTAACGGCTCGCAAGTAGAGCAATTGCCAATTGATGTAGGAGACAAAGACCCTTCGGAAGCAATTCAAGACTTGTCCATTGGCAAGATTCGTCCAACGGAAATGAAGGAGAGTACCTCGTCCGTCCAAGTGGAAGCTTCTACATCACGTCAAGGTGAACCAAGAGTTGATACGGAAGCATCCACAAGTGGGACACGTCAAGATGAAGAAAACGAGGAAGTACACCAAGATGAACATCAACAACCTCCTTCTCCACCACGACAAGAGAACAACAACGTCAACAATGAAGAAGGCCAAGAAGAAGAAGAACAAGATGAAGAGGATGTTCCACCCCGACCCAAGCAAAAGCTTCACGAGTTCGAGCAAGAATTGCCAAAGATCATCCCGTCGAGCAAATCTACAATGATATCCAAACCGGGAGAATCACTCGCTCTAAAACTCGTTTAGCTAACTTTTGTGAACATTACTCATTCATTTCCAAAATTGAACCTATGAAGGTTGAAGAAGCATTGAAGGATCCGGATTGGATAAACGCTATGCATGAAGAGCTACACAACTTCGAGAGAAATCAAGTGTGGACATTGGTCGAGAAGCCCGACAACAACCACAACATCATTGGTACCAAATGGGTGTTTCGCAACAAGCAAGATGAAGATGGACAAGTGGTTCGCAACAAAGCACGTCTCGTCGCCCAAGGTTATACACAGGTTGAAGGTATGGACTATGGTGAGACATATGCTCCCGTTGCTAGACTTGAGTCCATTCGCATCTTACTTGCCTATGCTAATCACCATGATATCACCTTATACCAAATGGACATTAAAAGTTCTTTTCTAAATGGCAAAATTGAGGAGGAAGTTTATGTTAAGCAACCTCCCGGCTTTGTTAATCCTAAGAAACCTAATCATGTTTACAAACTTCACAAAGCCCTTTATGGTCTTAAACAAGCTCCTAGAGCATGGTATAAATGCTTGACCAAGTTCCTTACTGAAAAAGGCTTTGAAATTGGTAAAATTGATTCTACTCTTTTTACTAAAAGGGTTAATGGAGAACTATTTGTGTGCCAAATTTATGTTGATGATATCATATTTGGTTCTACTAACCCTCATTTTAGTGAAAAGTTTGGAAAGCTAATGTCGGAGAAGTTTGAGATGTCTATGATGAGTGAACTCAAATTCTTTCTCGGTTTGCAAATCAAGCAAACTAAGGAAGGTACATTTGTCTCTCAAACGAAGTACACCAAAGACTTATTCAAGAAGTTCAATATGCAAGAATGCAAAGGTATGCCTACACCCATGCCTACTAGTGGACATCTTGATTTGACCAAAGATGGTGAACCGGTTGATCAAAAGGTTTATCGCTCTATGATCGGTTCATTGTTATATCTATGTGCCTCACGTCCCGATATTATGCTAAGTGTGTGCATGTGTGCACGATATCAAGCTGCTCCTAAAGAATGTCATCTTAAGGCTGTGAAAAGGATAGTGAGATACTTAATTCATACACCAAATTTTGGCATTTGGTATCCTAAGAGGTCCTCTTTTGATCTTGTTGGCTATTCCGACTCGGATTATGCCGGAGACAAGGTTGATAGAAAGTCCACTTTGGGTACTTGTCAATTTCTTGGTAGATCTCTTGTGTCTTGGTCTTCCAAGAAACAAAACTCGGTATCCTTATCCACCGCCGAAGCGGAATACATTGCCGCTGGTTCATGTTGTGCTCAATTACTTTGGATGACCCAAACTCTTAAAGATTATGGGATCTATGTGAAACATGTTCCATTGCTATGTGACAATGAAAGTGCTATTAAGATTGCTCACAATCCTGTGCAACACTCTCGAACTAAGCATATTGAAGTTCGTCATCATTTCATTCGAGATCATGTTGCCAAAGGGGACATTAACCTTAAGCATGTTCGCACCGATAAGCAATTGGCGGATATATTCACTAAACCACTTGATGAGAAAGTGTTTTGCAGGTTAAGAGGTGAATTGAACATCATTGATGCTTCAAACCTAGAGTAGGAACTCCATTGATACATGCAAGGCATGAGCCTATGACTAATCCTTGATATTTCTCTTATGATGCTATTCATATGTCTTGGATATATTTGCACCTTGCATGTTATCTAACCCGTGTAGGTACTTGGTTGAATCCAATTCTATGAGATTGCGACTCACTCACATCTTGAGCAATCTCTACATCACCAAGTCGTTACACAATGGTGGTTGAAGACAAGGAAGCACGAAGCTATTCAAACATATCCTTTGACAAATTCTATGTTGAGTCTCATGATTTTCATTTTGGATACACAAGTGCTCTTCCTTGCAAGACTAACCCATGTAGGTAGATGAACTCAAACTCCAAGTGGTGCTCCCAACTCTTGATGATCTACATCAACCTTGAGCACCCACACAAGTTCAACTACATGAGCAAGATCCACACCACCACCCAAGGTATGTTATTCCATCTTAGAGAAGCTTTACTCCAAGTCATGAGTCAAAGCAACTCAACAAGATGTGAATACATCAAGATGCTTAAACGAAAAATGGTAACCCCATTTTGAGCTTAAACGATGAGTATGACCTATGATCAAGTGCTCTCACTTGACTCCTAAGTCAATATACTCTAACATTGGTGACTATGTCACCGCCCAACTCTAGATAAAGTTCTCTTGTGTTCTTTTCTGTGTTATTGCATTTGTCTCATGCATATTTGTTTTCTTTTCTTTTCAAAAAAAAAACTTCATCTAGATCTTTCAGTTTCTTGTCTTTTCTTTTGTTTTTATTCTGCATTTTCTGCATCCAATTCATTGCAAATCTTTGTGAGATCTTACTTGTTTAGTGAGCTGAGGTGACAAGTGTTTTTCTCTGTGATGAACTCGGTTTCACCGACTTGTAGTTTCCGGTCCAATCGAATCCTCTCGGTACCACCGAAACATGCCACTCGGTGCCACCGATTTCACAACAGGAAAAACAGTTTGTCACTTGTTCTATATTTCTTTTGATCCAGCTCCACTCAATGAATCTTGTCCTCTACAAGCATCACAGCTTTATCCATTGCTTTGTGCTGAGTCTCAAGGACCAAACCCATTCGACAGATTCCAGAAAGCCCTTCTTGGAAATTGATGTCAAAGGGGGAGAGAGAGATCACATCAAAGCTTATCACCTACTAGGGAGAGAATATTAAGGGGGAGAAAGAGATCTCCAGGGGGAGAGAATACTCAAGGATCCCAGATGCTTGATGTTCAAGAGGAGAGATGCCACATGTCTTTTTGGGGGAAAGACATGTTCATATGTGCATATTTGCATTAAGCTCTATCCATTTGTATCTTTCAGCTCTGATTTTCTGTTCCCTATCTTCTCCCAATATCCCATACCAGATTCAGGGGGAGCAAGACATCTAAGGGACAGAAATCATTCAAATTCATTGCATATCTTTACTATTGGGGACATGTCTAATCCAATGTGGTACCTTGTACTCACTCTCTACATGTCATCCCAGTCTTGGTATTCTTGTGGTTTCTTTTGTTTGCTCTGGCTAGTGGATGTACCTGTGTTATCTAACCTTGTTTGTGCAGGTTCATTCCATCCTAAGCCAACTCAAGACTACAAGGTAAGTATATGCATCAGAATCATGAGTATGAGGAATTCTTGCTTATGTACATACTGTTTGCAAGAAGGACTCATGAGCATGAAGGTATTTTCCTTAATAATCTTTTTCTCTGATGCATATGGCCAAGATACATGTAACACATTGTCTACTCTGTCATGGCTATGCTCTCACATGCTTCTACATTTCATATTCACATGATTGCATACATGTAGGGGGAGCCCATGTTTGTTACATGTCCTTCCAAAGCTTTACTTGTTGTTCTTTATATCCTTATCTAAAGCTTTGATGTATGTTGCCATCAATTACCAAAAAGGGGGAGATTGAAAGCACAAGTGCTCCCTAGGTGGTTTTGGTAATTAATGTCAACATATCTCTTGTTGGACTAACATTTTTATCTAGTATGTTTCAGATAAGTTCAACAATGGAATGGCATGGACTAAAGGATGTGGGAACTCCTTCAAGATGCTAAGGACAAAGGATTGGCAAAAGCTTCAAGCTCAAGACTCTTCATTTTACATTTTGGTGATCCAAGATCACATTGAGTCTATAGGAAAAGCCAATACTATCAAGGAGGGATGAGGTGTTGCTTAATGAGCCTCTTGCTTCATGTGCTTAGTGATATGCTCCAAAACCCTCAGCTACTTTCCCACTTCCACATATGACCTAAACCTAAAGTCAAACTCGGACCTACCGATTCTTTCAATTCGGCGCCACCGAGTTTCACATGTCATAGCCACTGCCACAAACCCTAGCAAATCGGTATCACCGATAGGGATCTCGGTCTCACCGAGATGGGATTGCAATCTCATTGTGTATGTCCATTGCCACAATCGGTCTCACCGAGTTTGAGCAATCGGTACTACCGAGATTACAATGCAAATCCTCTGGTTAGCTTATTACCAAAATCGGTCCCACCGAGTTTGTGTAATCGGTCTCACCGAGTTTGCCTGACCAACTCTCTGGTTAGCTTATTACCAAAATCGGTCCCACCGAGTTTGTGTAATCGGTCACACCGAGATTACGTTATGCCCTAACCCTAACCATATCGGTCCTACCGAGTTGCATGTCAGTCCCACCAAAAATCACTAACGGTCACTAGGTTTACTAAATCGGTCCGACCGAGTTTGTTGATTCGGTCCCACCGAGATTGGTAAATTGTGTGTAACGGTTAGATTTTGTGTGGAGGCTATATATACCCCTCCACCTCCTCTTCATTCGTGGAGAGAGCCATCAGAACACATCTACACTTCCAACTCACATTTTCTGAGAGAGAACCACCTACCCTTGTGTTGAGCTCAAGATATTCCATTCCTACCATATGAATCTTGATCTCTAGCCTTCCCCAAGTTGCTTTCCACTCAAATCTTCTTTCCACCAAATCCAAATCCTGTGAGAGAGAGTTGAGTGTTGGGGAGACTATCATTTGAAGCACAAGAGCAAGGAGTTCATCATCAACACACCATTTGTTACTTCTTGGAGAGTGGTGTCTCCTAGATTGGCTAGGTGTCACTTGGGAGCCTCCGACAAGATTGTGGAGTTGAACCAAGGAGTTTGTAAGGGCAAGGAGATCGCCTACTTCGTGAAGATCTACCGCTAGTGAGGCAAGTCCTTCGTGGGCGACGGCCATGGTGGGATAGACAAGGTTGCTTCTTCGTGGACCCTTCGTGGGTGGAGCCCTCCGTGGACTCGCGCAACCGTTACCCTTCGTGGGTTGAAGTCTCCATCAACGTGGATGTAGGATAGCACCACCTATCCGAACCACGCCAAAAACATCCGTGTCTCCAATTGCGTTTGAATTCTCCAAACCCTTCCCTTTACATTCTTGCAAGTTGCATGCTTTACTTTCCGCTGCTCATATACTCTTTGCATGCTTGCTTGATATGTATTGTGATCATTAAACTTGTGCCTAAACTCCACCTAAACCTAAGAATTTTAAAAACTTCAACTTTTGGTACTTAGTGTCTAATCACCCCCCCCCCCCTCTAGACACCTCTTCTCGATCCTCTCAATTGGTATCAGAGCTTTGGTCTCCATTGCCTTGGTTTAAACACCTTTGGAGGAAGATGGATGTGTCTACTTTAGGGAGTCTTAGACATAGAGTGCCCATTCTTGATGGAGAGTATTTTCATGAGTGGAAAAATGAAATGCTTGATATTTTCAATTAATATCATTTGAACAAGTACATTGCTAGTCCTTGTGCACCTCATATTGATCCTTTGCACCCTACCCTAGATGAAGATATTGACATGATTCGCAATCTTAGAACTGTTGAGCTTATCATTAGAGGATTGCCCAAAAATTTGATTGCTAGTTTGCCTACTCTTAAGTGTGCCTATACTATATGGAAATTTCTTGAGGAACGATTTCCCGATTATTCCTTGAAGAATTTAGACGAAATTCTCCGTAAGTCTATTGCCTTGAGTAAGATGAACTCTAGTGATCCTAGTTTTGGTGATTGTCTATTTGAGCTTACCAATCTCATGCATGCTAAAGGAAATGTTGGAATCATTAGTGATATCATATCCGAAGCTATAAGAATTCATAAAGGTAACCACTTTGATGATCATGTACCTAATGAATTACCCTCTCTAGGAATTGATCAATCACAAGATGATGTTGAACATGGATATTATGATGAAGATGATGATAGTGACTATGATCTTGATGATGTAATGAGACATTTTGTACTTATGGCAAATCTTCACGGCTACATGGCTGGAGGAAAGGAGTGGGTCCTTGATAGTGGTTGTACTGATCATATGACCGGAGACAAAGATATGTTCAATGAGCTTGCTGAAAATGACGGCCCTCGAAAATATGTCACCTTTGGTGATAATTCAAAGGGTAATGTGGTTGGCCTTGGTAAGGTGGCCATCTCACATGATAGCTCCATACAAAATGTCATGCTCGTTGAATCTCTTGGATACAATCTACTTCCAGTATCTAGACTTGCTGATTTCAGTTTCAATGTCCTATTTACTGAAGTAGATTGCCAAGTGTTTCGTAGAGACAATCATAAAATGGTCTTTACCGGTATACGTAGAGGTGATCTTTACATTGTTGATTTCACTAAAAAGGCTCAACCTAAAACTTGCTTTATTGCTAAATCCTCAAAAGGTTGGTTGTGGCATAGACGACTAGGTCACGTTGGCATGAGAAACCTTGACAAGCTTATTAAAGGAAATCATATCCTTGGAGTTAACGATGTCATATTTGATAAGGATGGACTTTGCAGTGCTTGTCAAGCAGGTAAACAGGTTGGAGGAAGGCATCCCGTGAAGAACATCATGGCCACAAGGAGGCCACTCGAGATACTTCATATGGATCTTTTTGGTCCCAACGCCTACAAGAGTCTCGGTGGAAATTCTTTTGGTCTAGTTATAGTTGATGATTTTTCAAGATTTACGTGGGTGTTATTTCTTGATGATAAATCGCAGGTCCAAAAGATCTTCAAAAACTTCGCTAGGAAGGCCCAAAATCAATTTGAAGTGAAGATCAAGAAGGTTCAGAGTGACAACGGAACGGAGTTCAAGAACACAAATGTGGACACCTTTCTTGACGAAGAAGGGATTTCACACGAGTTCTCGGCTACGTACACACCTCAACAAAATGGAGTTGTTGAGCGGAAGAACCGGACTCTTATCGAGATGGCAAGAACGATGCTTGATGAGTACAAGACGCCAAAGCACTTTTGGGCGGAAGCGGTTGAGACAGCTTGTCATGCAACAAATCGCTTGTATCTTCACAAGCTACTCGGCAAGACGGCATACGAGCTCCTCACTGGTAACAAACCCCAAGTTGGATACTTTCGAGTATTCGGCTCAAAGTGCTACATTCTTGATAAGCATCGTCGTTCTAAATTTGCTCCTAAGTCTCATGAAGGTTTTCTACTTGGTTATGGCTCAAACTCTCACACTTACCGTGTCTACAACAATTTCACCCAAAAGGTTGAAGAGATGGTGGATGTGAAGTTTGATGAATCTAACGGCTCGCAAGTAGAGCAAATGCCAATTGATGTAGGAGACAAAGACCCTTCGGAAGCAATTCAAGACTTGTCCATTGGCAAGATTCGTCCAACGGAAATGAAGGAGAGTACCTCGTCCATCCAAGTGGAAGATTCTACATCACATCAAGGTGAACCAAGAGTTGATACGGGAGCATCCACAAGTGGGACACGTCAAGATGAAGAAAACGAGGAAGTACACCAAGATGAACATCAACAACCTCCTTCTCCACCACGACAAGAGAACAACAACGTCAACAATGAAGAAGAAGGCCAAGAAGAAGAAGAAGAAGATGAAGAGGATGTTCCACCCCGACCCAAGCAAAAGCTCTCACGAGTTCGAGCAAGAATTGCCAAAGATCATCCCGTCGAGCAAATCTACAAAGATATCCAAACCGGGAGAATCACTCGCTCTAAAACTCGTTTAGCTAACTTCTGTGAGCATTACTCATTCATTTCCAAAATTGAACCTATGAAGGTTGAAGAAGCACTGAAGGATCCGGATTGGATAAACGCTATGCATGAAGAGCTACACAACTTCGAGAGAAATCAAGTGTGGACATTGGTCGAGAAGCCCGACAACAACCACAACATCATTGGTACCAAATGGGTGTTTCGCAACAAGCAAGATGAAGATGGACAAGTGGTTCGCAACAAAGCACGTCTCGTCGCCCAAGGTTATACACAAGTTGAAGGTATGGACTATGGTGAGACATATGCTCCCGTTGCTAGACTTGAGTCCATTCGCATCTTACTTGCCTATGCTAATCACCATAATATCACCTTATACCAAATGGACATTAAAAGTGTTTTTCTAAATGGCAAAATTGAGGAGGAAGTTTATGTTAAGCAACCTCCCGGCTTTGTTAATCCTAAGAAACCTAATCATGTTTACAAACTTCACAAAGCCCTTTATGGTCTTAAACAAGCTCCTAGATCATGGTATAAATGCTTGACCAAGTTCCTTACTGAAAAAGGCTTTGAAATTGGTAAAATTGATTCTACTCTTTTTACTAAAAGGGTTAATGGAGAACTATTTGTGTGCCAAATTTATGTTGATGATATCATATTTGGTTCTACTAACCCTCATTTTAGTGAAAAGTTTGGAAAGCTAATGTCGGAGAAGTTTGAGATGTCTATGATGAGTGAACTCAAATTCTTTCTCAGTTTGCAAATCAAGCAAACTAAGGAAGGTACATTTGTCTCTCAAACGAAGTACACCAAAAACTTATTCAAGAAGTTCAATATGCAAGAATGCAAAGGTATGCCTACACCCATGCCTACTAGTGGACATCTTGATTTGACCAAAGATGGTGAACCGGTTGACCAAAAAGTTTATCACTCGATGATCGGTTCATTGTTATATCTATGTGCCTCACGTCCCGATATTATGCTAAGTGTGTGCATGTGTGCATGATATCAAGCTGCTCCTAAAGAATGTCATCTTAAGGCTGTGAAAAGGATAGTGAGATACTTAATTCATACACCAAATTTTGGCATTTGGTATCCTAAGAGGTCCTCTTTTGATCTTGTTGGCTATTCCGACTTCGGATTATGCCGGAGACAAGGTTGATAGAAAGTCCACTTTGGGTACTTGTCAATTTCTTGGTAGATCTCTTGTGTCTTGGTCTTCCAAGAAACAAAACTCGGTATCCTTATCCACCGCCGAAGCGGAATACATTGCCGCTGGTTCATGTTGTGCTCAATTACTTTGGATGACCCAAACTCTTAAAGATTATGGGATCTATGTGAAACATGTTCCATTGCTATGTGACAATGAAAGTGCTATTAAGATTGCTCACAATCCTGTGCAACACTCTCGAACTAAGCATATTGAAGTTCGTCATCATTTCATTCGAGATCATGTTGCCAAAGGGGACATTAACCTTAAGCATGTTCGCACCGATAAGCAATTGGCGGATATATTCACTAAACCACTTGATGAGAAAGTGTTTTGCAGGTTGAGAGGTGAATTGAACATTATTGATGCTTCGAACTTGGAGTAGGAACTCCATTGGATACATGCAAGACATGAGCTTATGACTAATCCTTGATATTTCTCTTATGATGCTATTCATATGTCTTGGATATATTTGCACCTTGAATGTTATCTAACCCGTGTAGGTACTTGGTTGAATCCAATTCTATGGGATTGCAACTCACTCACATCTTGAGCAATCTCTACATCACCAAGTCTTTACACAATGGTGGTTGAAGACAAGGAAGCACAAAACCATTCAAACATATCCTTTGGCAAATTCTATGTTGAGTCTCATGATTGTCATTTTGGATACACAAGTGCTCTTCCTTGCAAGACTAACCCATGTAGGTAGATGAACTCAAACTCCAAGTGGTGCTCCCAACTCTTGATGATCTACATCAACCTTGAGCACCCACACAAGTTTAACCACATGAGCAAGATCCACACCACTACCCAAGGTATGTTATTCCATCTTAGAGAAGCTTTACTCCAAGTCATGAGTCAAAGCAACTCAACAAGATGTGAATACATCAAGATGCTTAAACGAAAAATGGTAACCCCATTTTGAGCTTAAACGATGAGTATGACCTATGATCAAGTGCTCTCACTTGACTCCTAAGTCAATATACTCTAACATAGGTGACTATGCCACCGCCCAACTCTAGATGAAGTTCTCTTGTGTTCTTTTCCGTGTTATTTCATTTGTCTCATGCATATTTGTTTTCTTTTTCTTTTTAAAAAAAACTTCATCTAGATCTTTCAGTTTCTTGTCTTTTCTTTTTGTTTTTATTCTGCATTTTCTGCATCCAATTCATTGCAAATCTTTGTGAGATCTTACTTGTTTAGTGAGCTGAGGTGACAAGTGTTTTTCTCTGTGATGAACTCGGTTTCACCGACTTGTAGTTTTTAGTCCAACCGAATCCTTTCGGTACCACCGAAACATGCCACTCGGTGCCACCGATTTCACAACAGGAAAAACAGTTTGTCACTTGTTCTATATTTCTTTTGATCCAGTTCCACTCAATGAATCTTGTCCTCTACAAGCATCATAGCTTTATCCATTGCTTTGTGCTGAGTCTCAAGGACCAAACCCATTCGACAGATTCCAGAAAGCCCTTCTTGGAAATTGATGTCAAAGGGGGAGAGAGAGATCACATCAAAGCTTATCACCTACTAGGGAGAGAATATTAAGGGGGAGAAAGAGATCTCCAGGGGGAGAGAATACTCAATGACCCTGGATGCTTGGTGTGCAAGAGGATAGATGTCACATGTCTTTAAGAGGGGAAAGACATGTTTGTGTGCTTGCTTTAGCTCAAGCTCTGTTGTTTCTTTCTATTGCTCTGATTTTCTGTTCCCTATCTTCTCCCAATATCTCATGTTAGATTCAGGGGGAGCAAGACATCTAAGGGAAGGAAATCTCTGATCTTATTGCATATCTTTATCTTTGGGGACGTGTCTATATCCAATGCGGTACTTAGTACTCACTCTACATGTCATCCCAGTCTTGGTTCTCTTGTGGTTTCTCGTGTTTGCCCTGGTCAGTAGGTGTATCTGTGTTATCTAACCTTGTTTGCGTAGGTTCATCCCATCCTAAGCCAACTCAAGACCACAAGGTAAGTATATGCATCACAGTCATGTGAATGAGAAGTTTTTGCTGATGTACATACTGTTTGCAAGAAGGACTCATAAGCATGAAGGTACATTTCTCATATTCACATCATTTGATCTGATGCATATGGCCAAGATACATGTAACACATTGCTACTCTGTCATGGCTATGCTCTCACATGCTTCTATATTCATATTCACATGATTGCATACATGTAGGGGGAGCCTATGTTGTTACATGTCCTTCCAAAGCTTTACTTGAATTCTCTATATCTTATCTAAAGCTTTGATGTATGTTGCCATCAATTACCAAAAAGGGGGAGATTGAAAGCACAAGTGCTCCCTAGGTGGTTTTGGTAATTAATGTCAACATATCTCTTGTTGGACTAACATTTTTATCTAGTATGTTTCAGATAAGTTCAACAATGAATGGCATGGACTAAAGGATGTGGGAACTCCTTCAAGATGCTAAGGACAAAGGATTGGCAAAGCTTCAAGCTCAAGACTCTTCATTTTACATTTTAGTGATCCAAGATCACATTGAGTCTATAGGAAAAGCCAATACTATCAAGGAGGGATTAGGTGTTGCTTAATGAGCCTCTTGCTTCATGTTCTTAGTGATATGCTCCAAAACCCTCAACTATCTTCCCACATCCACATATGACCTAAACCAAAAGTCAAACTCGGCCCCACCGATTCTTTCTATCCGGCGCCACCGAGTTTCACATGTCATAGCCACTGCCACAAACCCTAGCAGATCGGTTTCACCGATAGGGATCTCGGTCTCACCGAGATGGGATTGTAATCTCACTGTGTATGTCTATTGCCAAAATCGGTCTCACTGAGTTTGAGCAATCGGTACTACCGAGTTTACAATGCAAACTCTCTGGTTAGCTTATTACCAAAATCGGTCCCACCGAGTTTGTGTAATCGGTCTCACCGAGTTTGCCTGACCAACTCTCTGGTTAGCTTATTACCAAAATCGGTCCCATAGAGTTTGCGTAATCGGTCACACCGAGATTACGTTATGCCCTAACCCTAACCATATCGGTCCTACCGAGTTGCATCTCAGTCCCACCGAAAATCCTAACGGTCACTAGGTTTGCTAAATCGGTCCGACCGAGTTTAACGATTCGGTCCCATCGAGTTTGGTAAATTGTGTGTAACGGTTGGATTTTGTGTGGAGGCTATATATACCCCTCCACCTCCTCTTCACTCGTGGAGAGAGCCATCAGAACACATCTACACTTCCAACTCACATGTTCTGAGAGAGAACCACCTACCCTTGTGTTGAGCTCAAGATATTCCATTCCTACCATATGAATCTTGATATCTAGCCTTCCCCAAGTTGCTTTCCACTCAAATCTTCTTTCCACCAAATCCAAATCCTGTGAGAGAGAGTTGAGTGTTGGGGAGACTATCATTTGAAGCACAAGAGCAAGGAGTTCATCATCAACACACCATTTGTTACTTCTTGGAGAGTGGTGTCTCCTAGATTGGCTAGGTGTCACTTGGGAGCCTCCGACAAGATTGTGGAGTTGAACCAAGGAGTTTGTAAGGGCAAGGAGATCGCCTACTTCGTGAAGATCTACCGCTAGTGAGGCAAGTCCTTCGTGGGCGATGGCCATGGTGGGATAGACAAGGTTGCTTCTTCGTGGACCCTTCGTGGGTGGAGCCCTCCATGGACTCGCGCAACCGTTACCCTTCGTGGGTTGAAGTCTCCATCAACGTGGATGTAGGATAGCACCACCTATCCGAACCACGCCAAAAACATCTGTGTCTCCAATTGCGTTTGAATTCTCCAAACCCTTCCCTTTACATTCTTGCAAGTTGCATGCTTTACTTTCCGCTGCTCATATACTCTTTGCATGCTTGCTTGATAAGTATTGTGATCATTAAACTTGTGCCTAAACTCCACCTAAACTTAAGAATATTAAAAACTGCAACTTTTGGCACTTAGTGTCTAATAACCCCCCCCCTCTAGACACCTCTTCTCGATCCTCTTAGTCGAGTTTGCAAAAGTCATCCATCGCATGGAAGCTCGATGCCTTTCACACACTGAAGATTATCTGGCAACAAGCTGTGTCGACGAATCTCTGGATATGGTGATTCATGAAACCCATGGTATGATGTGTAAACACTGTTCCCCCTGGTGAATGGAAGTTGCATAACACGTTAATCATCACCGATGATATGTTCGATGATTGGTTGGATGATCGGATAATTGAGCCCGAGGAACATGGAGTGGTTGCCGAGGCTGTAAACCCGCCTCCAGTTGAATACGCCTGGCCCAACGGAGCTGGGATCTTTCTCGAACACGAAGCAACCATCATCAATGTCATGAACGCCCCAAGCATTGTATTGCATGTGGTTTGATGAAATGGTTTGGTCAATTTGGTACGTGCGAATGAGCATCAAATGTTCGCCGTCAGCTGAACGAGCGATAAACCACCACCCATCGGCTGGTATGATTCCAGGTCCGTCAATCATGAAGGCCAGCGTATTTGCGCCGGCTGCAACAATTCAAATTGGAGACCAAAAGGACAAAAATAAACAATCATGTTCAGAGAACGTGTGGAATTAAGATTATTATAACAGTGACACATATCATAGACAGAGAATTGCAATGTCGTGGTCATAATCATACCCCAAGTTAAAAAAATAAGCCAATGGCTTTCACATTATAGCAATATATCATGGTTCAAACATCTTGTAACAACGAGAGGAAAACAGATATGATAGGGCCTACTCATATTCTACCATAGCACTTACTACAGTTATCATATCAACTCTAAGCAATAACATGTGTTGTTATAAAAATCCTGGAAATGAGAGTAACATATAGCAATCATGAGTTTATACTCATAATATCTATTCTAACAATCATTAGATGCCAATTGTTCTCATATCAACTCTAACAATAACATGTGTGGTCATAAAAATCTAGGAAATGAGAGGAACATATAGCAATGATGTGGTTATAGACATACTATATATGCTAAATTTGTAACAATGAACAGGCAGTCATATTCATAAGGTAAAGATGAGATGAGATAGAAGAATTACATGATGACAGATTCCACCAGTATAGGCAGCCAATTTGTGCATCGACCGCATAAACGATGCCATCGTGTACTATAGCATCAGACAGAAATGTTGTCTAAAGAGGATTGACGATGAGCCATAACCATGTATGGCGACCGGATTCCAGATAGACTAATCCCATGTTGAACACGACAATGAGCTTGTAATCCATGTATTCTTCTGATGGTGTGGGCACTTAGCAGATTACAACCTTCAGCAAACAGAGGTCGAGCCAAAAGCTCGACGCGTCTCGTGCGTAGTAGGCAGGAGTGTCCAGCGGGGCCGCGAGGCTCGATGGCGGCGGTATCCAACGATGGAAGGGTGATCTCTCGCTGGGTGTAGATATCCACGAGACGCCACGGACTACCGAATTGGTGGATGAGGACGATCTAGTTGGCCTTCATGCCCGCCCAGTAGTTGCCGCGCATGAAGGACAGGTGGACGGGTAGTGGTAGCATGTTGAGGGGCACCACGACAACCTTCATAGAATCGCCAAGTCGGTGTCTGGGCCACCTGCGAGGATCGGGCATCAGCAAGCAGGGTGTCTTGAAAAGAGCCGGCCGGTTGCAGACGAGTAGATGGTACAAAGACACCGAGCATGCGGCCAGATGGACGGTGCTGAGCAGGTCCATACGATTACAGATCTGCTCCAAGAGAACATCGGGGAGGGAATTCCAATCGCGGCTCTGCGTGTCAGTCGGTTCTACCATAGGGTTTTTTAGGGCGCTGAGTGACTAGGGTTTTCGGTGCCTGCGAGCCAGCGGGGAAGTGGATTCGGGTGGGCGAGCGAAGAAGATGGCATGTGTGGCTGAGCAGTGAGCGGGGGGATATGGTACGCGCGAGCTACCAAGGAAGATGGCGCAGGCGGGCGAGTATTGAGCGGGGGGGGGGAATGGTGTGCGGCCGATGATGGGGAAGAGAGGAGGAAGAAGAAGAGAGGAGTAAGACGAGTGAAAGACAGGAAAGGAAGTGCATTAAATCTCAATTCTACTAGTACTACTACTAGGATATACCATTCTTCGGAGTGTAAATAGTTAAGCCGATGACATGTGGGTCTACCTCAAGAGGGCCCATATGTCAGTTAATGGAGGAGAGAGGTGCATAGTCGTATTCGCGGAAGCGTGCTCCACTATCAAACATGATGGCAGTACTGGGTAAGGCTGATTTAGTAACACCAACACGCTGGTTCAGCTTATTAATTAAGTGTCCCATCTGTTGCATAGTGTATTGTCACTTCACCGTGAAGACTAGTTGAATAGTTCTCTCTAACCGAGATGGGGAATAATGGATCACGAAGACTTCCTATCTACAATATCCCTATGCTTGTACGCTCAGGCCCCTCCCAATGCTCCGCCTTGTACAGGTGCTAAGGTTGCCATGTAGGCAAAAAGTCTGATGTGGCAAGGTAATTAAGAGGATAAAGATAAGTGTGGTGACCCCAGTACTAAGCGCGAGAACCTAGACAAAAGACTTAAATGGAAGAATCCCACCAATGCATGAAGAACTTTAGTTACAAAATCATTAAATAAAGTATGCTTAGCACCAACAAGTTAAGCACCTATGCATTGGGAGCTTTAGTTGCTAAAGTTTTTAATGTTCTTAGCACCCCATGTAAGCACCGATGCATTGGAAGTAGCCTCATCCTGTCCAACAAGATGAAACATTGGCCAAGGCACCCGGCGCCAATAATGTAGGAGTACTAGTACTACCTCCTTTCCGGTTTATAGGGCTCAATTAAAAAATCTCATCAACCAAGGTAGATGATGAGTGGTGGAATAATTTTTGTAGTTTGCAAAAACACTCAATTAATGCACTCGTTTTCCTCAAAAAAATATGTTTACCAATGTATTAATTTTGTGTCAAACTTTGACCTTCTACTCCCTCCATCCAGGTGAATAAATCACTTCGGTTGTGCACCGTGACCAAGGAGGGAAAAACAAGAGAACTTAATGTTTATTTGCTACTCCCTCCGTTCCTAAATATTGTCTTTTTAGACATTCAAATAGAATACAACATACGGATGTATGTAGACATATTTTAGAGTGTAGATTCACTCATTTTGCTCCGTACGTAGTCACTTGTTGAAATCTCTAGAAAGACAAATACTCCATAGGAACAGAGGGAGGCTTTTACTCCGTATTTGGGAACAGAGGGAGTATCACCATATGGAGGGAACAGAGGAAGCTTGAAATATTAACATGTCAATGGGAGGGAGTAAAAGCCTCATGCATGCATGCAGCATGCAACACTCACATGTACACATGGACGCACACGACACTCACGCACCCATGCGGCACACAACACACGATGCAACACACACGCTCACGCTCAAGTGCTCAACCCACTCCCTACGTCCATGAAAGACTGTACATTTAGAGATTTACACATTGACCAGGGCATAATTAACGCCCAAAAGTAGCAGATTTATGTGTGCATGGGACTAGGGCTGGAATTCGAGCCGAGTCGAGCTAGCTCGGTTCACTAGTAGAAAAAGGGCCTTTTGTCCTGGTTCTAGAGGGCCTTTAGTCCCGGTTCTGGAACCAGGACTAAAGGGACGTTACTAAAGGTCCCCCCTTTAGTCCCGGTTCTTATACGAACCGGGACTAAAGGCCCTCCACGTGGCTGCTGCCTCGAGGTCCACCTTTAGTACCGGTTGGTAACACTAACCGGTACTAAAGGTTTTTTTTTTGTTTTTTTTGTTTTTTTGTTTTTTTTGATTTTTTTTAAATATTTTCCTGATTTTCAAATTTCTGAATTATTTTAACCTCTAATCTCTAATCACCCCTCATCACGGCTCAATTTAATCTCTAATCATCCCCAATTATTCCAAATCATCTAACTTCCCAGACGGTCACCCATCCTCCCACTCCCCTAGCCTGAGCACGCTTAACTTCCGGGTTCTATTCTCCCTCGTTTCTAAGTCTGCACTTGTTGTTTTCCTGACAATAGTAAGATGTCAATCCTATTAACCCTCCGGAGTTTAGCTTGAGCATGAAGTCACACATTTCATTGTTTGAGTTTGAAACTATTGTTCTAAAAAACAATAATTATTTAGTAACACTAATATTTCTTGAATAAGTAGTTTGACCATTGTTTGACCACAGTTTGATCAGATTTGACCAAAATTCAAAAAAACTGAAATAATTATTTAGTAACACTAATATTCTTGAATAATTATTTAGTAACACTAATACTTCTTGAATAAGTAGATTGACCATAGTTTGACCAGATTCAACGAAAATTAAAAAAAATTGAAATTTGAGAATAACTTTTTTTCCTTTTGGAATTTGAGGATTCTACAAATTTGCAAACAGGCCGTAGGCGGTCAGAATCAGATGCGAATTTTTGTGCTGAATATTTTGATATATTATACGTTTTTTCTGACATCGTATGCAAAAGTTATAGCCGTTTTACATTTTCCCTATACTTTTTGCAAAACATGTCCAAATTTAAGTTTTTAAATTTTCCTAACTAGTAGATGTAGTAACATAACTACATCTCGAAGGATTTTAACTTTTGAAGTTTTTATCGTTTTCCTTTGCTTTTTACAAAACTGAAAAGGCGATACACGCGGGGGGGGGGGGGGGTAGGATTTGAAAATTGCACCATTAGTACCGGTTCGTGGCATGAACCGGTACTAAAGGTCTAACCTTTTGTACCGGTTGGTGCCACGAACCGGTACTAATGCCTCAACCCCATTAGTACCGGTTCGTGGCACGAACCGGTACTAAAGGTTAGACCTTTAGTACCGGTTCATGCCATGAACCGGTACTAATGGGCGTCGCACCCTTTAGTCCCGGTTCGTGGCACCAACTGGGACTAAAGGTCCCATTTGAATCGGGAGTAATGCCTATACGGTGCCCTAGCCACTCGAACCGGGACTAATGCTCACATTAGTCCCGGTTCGTAATGCAACCGGTACTAATGCTCTTTTCTGGCCGAACCAAAGCCCTGTTATCTACTAGTGGTTCGACTCGCTAGAGCTCGCTTCGTTAACGAGCTAGCTTGACTCGACTCGTTATTATAACGAGCTCACATCCAAGATTTGCTCGGCTCGTATAACTCGCGAGCTGGCTCGTTTAGCTTGTTAAGTTCGTTAAAGATATGAACATAAAACCCTCAAGTATTATAAAAATGATTATGTATATATTAAACATATATATCACTAAACAATAGTAATTTCCTTGTAACGCATGAGTCTCGTAGGCGGCTGGGCCTTCAACGGCTAGGCCTTGCGTTGCGCACCTGGGACATAGGTGGTGAATGGCTTTTTTTTGTATTGGGAGTGGCTGATCTTTTGTACCGAGCCTAACAAGTTACACGAGTACTCGTGAGATTGGCTTGTTTAACTTGGTCTATAAATGATCTCAAACTAAAGCTCAGCTCGACTCGTTATTCTTCGAGTTTGAGTCAATTCGAGCCGAGTCACGAGCTACTCGTTTAGCTCGCGAGCTTCGAGCTTTTTTTCCAGCCCTACATGGGACCATTGAGAGAAGAAGATTAAATGAAGGTTGTTGCATGCTGTAATTAAGAAGAGACATGTAGCCTATAGCTAGAGCACAAGTTGGTGCATTAGTCAATCAATGTCGATTTTAGATTAAAGGCTAAATGCATTGGAAGTGTAGATGTACACTCTTTGTTTTTTAGCCGATGTACACTCTTTGTTGGACGACCGAGGGAGTACACGTGCATGCACTCACATACACAGCAAGGGTGGTTCGCGCGCAAGGGTTGGACCCCTGTCGCACCTGCGTAAAGTTTTGTTTAACTAATTTCTTTGCTCTGCCAACTGACAGGTGGGACCTAGAAACCAGGTGACAATTTAACCAGTCAACTAAGTGCCACGTCAACTATGTGCCGGTCAGTAGGGTGCAATATGGTGCTCTACGATGAGCTAGTGATCATATAATCACCGCAAAACTATATATAGTGACCGTAAAGAGTGTATTGTTACATACGTTGACCGCCTGTGTATTTTTCTCGTTTCAAATTAAGCCATATTAACCGGAAAGGACTAGTACTAGTACTGCTTTGATGTGTCCCGTCAACTCGCCGAACAAGGAGAAGCTTGCTTACTATGCCTCTCCCTCGCCCACGCGTGCGGTGGCTTGCAGGACAAGGAGAGGGTTTTGACTACAGCGCCCTCTCCCTCTCGCTCGGCCTCACCCTCACGGTGGACGTGCAGCTGTTCAATCAGTGTCAGATTGCTAGAAGCATATTGTACTATAGTATCATCATTGTTGGACCTTCCGAAGAGGCGAAGAGCCAAGTGCAAGGTTCACACGAGTACGAACTATTGAACCTCCCAAGGAGGCAAAGAGCCAAGCGCAAGGTTTTATAGAGTTGTCGTCCTAGTAGGAGTATACTACAACTATAGCAAACAATGCTACCGTATGACGCCGCCACGTCACCTATATCCAAAGTTGTGCCACCTTTTTTTTCTCAAAGAGCGTGTTGGAGCCCGTGCAACAACCACACAAGTTGCACATACACATAACACATTTACTAGTAATAAATTCTAAAGGACAAATGCCAGTATGGCACACAAGTTCATCTCCAATTCATGTGATAAATTTGTGCACGACTAGTATACATATATTCACAGCGCTACCATTCACAATTTACCATACCCCACTTACACGTTATAGATGGGCTACATGTCCTCCTCCAGGTTCCAGTCCTAGGTGTTCTTCATGGATGGCACGATCCATAGCGGTGGGCAACGGGAATCATTGTCGCAGCTTTCTAGTCCGGTTCCACACGATGGAGACTCATCCAAGCTGAAGCAACATAAATCAGGGATAGCGTGTCCCAGCATGTCGTTCATACGGTGGTGCGCACTAAAGACACAATCATGCTTCATGAACGGCAGGCCTCCGGTGTCGTGCACGGAAGGTGACGTCTGCTTCACAATGGGGTAGCTGTCCCCAATGAAAAGCGAGTACTCTCCAAGAGTGTTCCTCGGCACCCACGTAGCATCACGGGGGTCGAACTCGGCGCCGTTCATCTGGTACATGCGGCATCTCAGATCTGGACACATGGTGACGTACACAATCAAGGTCCATACATAATATTGTTGTGCTCAAATATGGCGGTCAGTAATACTGTGCAGCAAATAGTACTACTCCGGTATAGAGGAAGTAAAATAACAGGCTTATTATATATAGCCACTCTTGGCTACATGGATGAGATAGTAAGACATGGAAAAACAAAAGTGGTGACAGCTAGTGGGTTCAAGTCTTCAAGGGCCTAGCTAGCTATACGCGTCCTCCAAGGTAAAAAGTACTCCTACTAGTACTAGTAAGTAGTACGACAACAAAAGAGAAGGCAAGAGGGTTAAAAAATATAATACTAAATGGAATACCTGGGTAGATGGTGATGGTCCGATTGTGGTAGATTGTGTGACCGTGTTGCACATCAGTGGTACCATGGGTAACGACTACTAAGATAGTTGATCCCAATATGCCAAAGTAAGCTACAAGGTTCCAGGTTAGACCGAATCGCGGATGCAAATGCACATCCAGGATCGGCGATCTTATTTTGATCAGGGGATGACTGGTCCATGCAAAATAATGGAGTACCGTTAGGGATGCAAATGATGGTTCGTGCATTCCGTTTGTAATCTCCCTTACTGTAGGATGGCAACCATATGAAACAAGTCCCCTGGCTTGTCACCGCGAAGATGCGACCTAGATGGCGCATGGCATCTTCGAACATGTAGGGGTACAAATCTGCCGCGGCCAACATGCACCAGCCTCTGCCGTTACTGCCTCTTGCATTGATGGCAATCCTTATGTCGAACACCGCGATGAGATAGTAATCGTCATAGCCACGTCGCTTTGTCATCGGGTCCGCAATTGCTATCTTCTTCAATCTCATGTAGGCATCATCATACGTATTCAAGTGCAGCCAGTCCGGAAGGCCGATCCCAATGGTTGAGAAGGGGTCTACGGGAACGTCCGCACTGCTGTTGATGTTGTGCAAAATGGTGGTGGTATCCGGCCAGAGGTATGCAAGCCAATCTTCGTTGGCACCGACCTAGACCTATATATAAGATGGTGGGCAGCGGGAAATTACGGGATGGAAATGGAATAACTAAGTACTACATGATCAAACTCCATGACTGACCTGCTCATCGGACAAAATTCGACTACCTCTCAACGTCGGCAACTCTAGCGGAGTCAACGTGCAACCATGGCCAGGGAGCGGTGGACTGTTCAAAGGATTGTCCCATAGAAGAACCTTCTCCTCGAGGACGCATGGAAGACAAACAAGCATGGCCTTTTCCCAAGCCTGTTTAAGCACCGTCTTGAAAAAGTTGGTGCAGGAAGCACCGAGTCTTGCGGCGGTGAGGACGTCGGAGCAGCGTGCGATTTCTCCCAGAGGATCGTCGTCCATCTCCCAGCCCCGACAAGGAGGAGAACCGCCTGGCGAATCCATGGGAGCAGCGACGAACTGCCTTCTCTTCATGGGGAGGGGAACTGGCGAGGAGGAGATAAGAGTGTAGTAACTGCAGGGCCTCGTCCCTTCCAACTGTACCTCCTCGATCGTTCCCTAGCGAAGGGGTGAGGCTATTATTTACTACGTACTCGTACTATAGTAGTACTAGTAGTACTACATTATCAACTAGTAGTCGATGTAGTACTATACTTCTAGTATAGTGCACCAGTTTTGAACTCTTGAATCTCAGGGCCAAGGAGCTACAATTGGAAGTGGTGGGTAGTACTGTTCTCTAGAACCATCGCTGTACTATTAATGCAGGAAAGTACACCTGCGTAGTGGGTACTCTCGATGCTCTATTCAAGCGCGTAGCTGGCCTACTCAGCCGCTCCTCTCACACACACACTAGCAGCCTATTTATCAGCAATGGTTACTGCGGGGTAGAACATTTGAGTTATTTGATACAACGAGACTAGGCTTTTTGCTTCCATTTGTGGAGGTGTAATGGATCTCGTCGAACTTTGTTAGTATTTCCTTCTTTATGAATGAGATGAGGCAAAGCTTTTGCCTCCATTTCAAAAAAATCACATAAAGATGAATTTCTTTTATAGAGCCGATAATGGAGTGAAGTCCATGCGTGCAATGCCACAAGCACAATTCCCAATGCCGCACCAGGCTTTTCCGGCTCCTCGAGTTTAATTGTGAGGCGCTAGTTTAAATATGCTACTAGCTGATGAGGAAGCTGCAAGCGAGGTGTGGCTAGGGTGAGCACGCGAGCCACGAGATGATGGGATGGAAAACCCGTTCACGTGGCTGGGCTATCCAGTGCACCTAGATTGTGGTGCGACACATCTGTTCGAATTCAAAACTACTACCACTTGCATACGTGGAAGACTTTAGATAAGACTACCTTATCAACCATTGTACATGCCCTTACCAACCAGCCCTACCAAGAAACGACTACTCTACAAAGTGCCATTATAGGCACGTTTCAACCCATGTTGCCCCTTAAGTCAACGCCTTCTATTCGACCCAAGTTAGGCGTTACGACTTGTGGGACCTACATGTTAGTCTGCACAAAAATTCCCGAGTGACCACTACCTCCGGACTGTCCACCTAGTCATCCTCGGCCATGGGACGCAGCTACTGCCGCTGGCAGAAGGTGAGGTCAAAACCGCCGGCGGTGCGGAGCCCATCTTGCGGCAGCCCGGATGCCAGCTCCGTCTGGCGCTCGTGGTCGCTAGCTAGCCAAGATAGCTCCGTCCAGCTGCTTGTCTACAAGGTTTGCTAGCTAGATTGGCACGGAGGCATGGCAGCTTGCTCGCGCGCGCCGCGCTAAGGCCGGCCATCTGGCTCAAGCGAAGGCCAGCGCGGCGGCTTGCTCATGCGTGAGTCATGCTCAGGCCAGCCTGCCAACCCGTGCGGAGGCTAGCGCGGCGTCCGGCCCGTCCGGCAGAGCGGCGGCCAACTCCCTCATCACCGACGCCACCGACGAACACGCATCAGTACTGTTTGAAGTAATATTCAGGAAAAATAATGATTTGAGGGGGAATATAATAGGATAGAAGGTTAGATGTGGGTCCCTCATGTCAACGATCAAAGAAAATGTGTTGGTTTAAGCTGCCTCGTTAGCACGTACGTGTGGGCCAACCCTGTCATAAACGGGTTTAAACAAGCCTAATCGGCACTAGGTAGTAGTTTTTGGCATGGATTAAGAAATTGTGGGTATGTTTTTGCTATTTTTTGTACAATAGTTTCTTCCTAGGGCTGGTTGAAAGTGGTAGTTTTTTGTTAAATACTCTACATATTGTAAGTAGGAGTGAAAGTTAAGCTTTGGAAGCCAATAAGCAAGGCTAGTTACATAGTGCCTATGTGTACGTGATTGAAAGTAATTATCAACCATGATTGACTAATATCTTGATGGAAAACTCAAAACTATGGAAATAGTAGCATTTTTTGGAATGGTTGGAAATGCTAGCAATGTTCACGTGCGTTGCAACGAATCATAATTAGAATAATACTTATTCACAAACTTGATACAAAACACTCTAATTTTGATATACATATATCACTAGAGATATATTATGTTTCAATCAGAAAATATTCCTTGGGCTGTTTTGGTGAGGTGAGGGAGGGGTGTGGTTGGTTTTAAGATACTAATTATGGGGTTTTCTACAAATTGGTAGAGAAGTGGGATGTTGGTGAGAAAAGGCAAGAACTTACCTCATAGTCGTTAGATGTAGATCTAATGGTTAGAAATGACGGATGGCAGACACACCATCATCACCAACTTAGTCTTCTGTAGGAGTACTAGCAAGATGTCCGTGCATTGCACGGAACATCAAGATGCATTTTTTTATAAAACACTTGTTGTGATTGACCCATGAAGGAGTAATCCCATGTGTAGAAACTAATGATATCTCGAGAAAGAGGAGATAAGGTGAGGAGGAGTGGGGTGTGGTGGTGATTGGTGGTCTGACTGAGCGGAGGCAAGGGGATGGACGACGCTGGCAGCGGCCACGAGGCCAGTTTGTTCCAGAGGCTTCCTTTTTTTAATTGTTCAACAATGAGGTTGTTGGAAATAAGGATGAACGAGGGAAGGCCTTGTCTGCAAATGTGGAGAGAGGTGTGGGTATCTTTTAGTTTAATTTCCATCTGTCAGGTATATATCGGACGGTTTATTGCAAGATGGCACACATACCATCATCACCAACTCGGTTTTTTATAAGAGAAGAAATATAAGTATGGAGATACAAACTTATTATCGATACTTGTTTCCGTAAACTAGGATCTACATTCTATTCAACGGCTCAGCATGTGGGGCCTTAGCACAATGACTTCTCGACTGTGTAAAACAGAGGTTTTCCCGTCGCCGATAAGGAGGGGGTGACGGCGGCACGCTTTCGGCTTGCTCTAGTCCTAGTAGTCATACTAGGTGGTCTACGCACATGTAGATTTATTCTTTTTCACGTCTCGTGTTCGCCGTACTGCCACGACTGTTGATGAATAGACGGTAAGTTATTTACGGGGAAACCCTTGTTGAGCGTGTTTGAGAGAGAGAGAGAGAGAGAGTGAGTGATATTTCTAGAGACAGAGGCAATGATAAGAGATTCTTCGTGTCAATGTGTGTGGAGGATAGAGAGACATGTACATGGGGCTTTGTGTTGTGTAACATGGAGACACATAGACAAAATCAGAGAGTGAGTGTGTGAGATACACATGCGGACATTGCGAGAGATGTGTGAGTTAGAGAGATGGAGAATTTTGGTGTGCATCTGAGCTAGAGAGGGGGGATATATACATATATAGAGCTATAGAGAATATGCAAGGGTGTGTGTGTCTTAAAAGAAGGGTCCAGATAGCTAGATGGGTGTTTGTGTGTGTCTGTGTGTGTTTGTGCGCGCGTTTGTGTGTGAGAGGGAGTGTGTGTACGTGGAGTAGAGAGACCACTAATGATGTAAACCTAGTATAAGGTAAGGGAAATGGTGTGACATGTGTGTCAAAGTGAGACAAAGGCATGTGTAGTAGCGGGATAGCATGGGTGCGGGCATGGAGCAGACTATTTGGAAGAGACATCGAGTGTGTGTGGGAGAGGGGTGTGAGAGCGAGCGAGCGAGAGAGAGAGAGAGAGAGAGAGAGAGAGAGAGAGAGAGTCGGATTCCTGGCTCCACAAAACCCTTAAGATTCGAACACAGGGGCGTGATGAAGATCTCTCCCACTACACGTCTACCTAGCACCTCGCTCTTCTCCAGGTGGTGGGAATGGAAGGCAAGCAAGCAAACGAGTAGAGCACACAAGAGTTTACCCAGGTTCAGGCCACCTTGCGGTGTAAAACCCTACGTCCTGCTTTGGTGGATTGGCCTCGCGAGGGCTCGAGTATGAACAAGTACAGTGGTTTCCTGAGCTCAGGAGGCGAGCTCAAGAGGGGTGAGGAGGCAGATGTTCTTGCTCCTTTGCTATGCTAAGTCCCAATGGGTTGGTCGATCCCCCCTCTATGATGGGAACCCTAGCTACTTATATAGGCGGCCAGGGTCCTCTTCCCCCGAAATGTTTAGGCGTGAAGGGAATCCCACAACGGCCATTTGAGTGGGAACACAAGGACGCTCCTATCCTGACAAAAGGTGGTCTTCGCCTGCAAAGAGGGCAAGCGGTGACGCGGTGGTGGGCTCGGCGATGACATCCTTCCTGCCGTCCTTGCGGTCTTCGGTCTTGTTGCACCAAAGGGGAAACCTTTGTCTCGCCCCTTAGGAACCTGCGCCTGTGCGGTCTCCTTTGCACCGATATGGAAACCGCGCCTGCTGGCGCGCGCTCGCACGGTTCGTCATGGCTTGCGTCACTGCCTCCTCCTAAGGCAGCCCTTGCCTTGAGATCTCCGCCCTCCCGAAGCAGCCTAGCTAAGGCCACTCTTGGGAGAGGTCTTGGTCGCCCCTCCGGAGCAGCCTAGGTGAGGCTGCTCCCTGAGGAGGTCTTGGTCATTCTCCTCGCTAGGGATGGCCCCCTCGCGAGGGTCTTAAGCAGCTGGTCGATCAGCTGGGCCCTACCGAGCCGTACTAGGAATGCGACATGGGCCGCAGATAGGCAAGTCTGGGTACCCTAGTTCCCAGTACACCGACAGTAGCCCCCGGGCCCAAGGCGCACGCGGAGTTGGCTTTTGGGCAAAGCCTAGTCGAGGAAGAAGTGCTGCGGGCCCCAAAGACCGCGGGCCAGGCTGGCGCGTGACGATTGGATAGGATGTGGCGACTCCACTCCCCACACAGCCTTGGTAATCATGTGACTAGACGACTCCCTGGCGCGGGTGACGCGGCCATCATGGCCATGACCAATCGATGGTTGGCCTTCCTCACCCTATAAATGAGGCCCGGGGGGGGGAGCCCCCAGGCCATCTTCAAGCCAGCGCCACCATCCTCTCTCCTTCCTTTGTTCCCTTTCGGCCCAAGATTTTCATGGCGCCACTAAGGAAGTCCTCCACCGCAGAGAGGGGCAAGGGTGTGAAGGAGCTGGTCTCACCGCCGCCGAAGAGGGGCCGCGGGTGTCCCCGCAAGCATGCCGCCACGGCCGTGACGGTTCCTCGGGAAAGCGGGCGCGACTTCTCGGGCTCCGACGGGGTCATCGGCGAGAGGCGTGGAGCCTCTCCTCTCGGTGGGGGCGGCCGTGGCCACGGTGGTCGAGGTGGCGCAGGGGGGCGACCGACGCCTATCCGTCCCCCGCGCCGGCAACTCCACTCCTTCGACGTGGCCTCCGAATTCGTGATGTGGGTGGAGAAGCCCGACAGCATGTGGCTGCGGCTTCCCCGCTGGTTCCGCGCCGAACTGCCAGAAGAAGGGCCCGACGGTGTTTGGATGCAGGCCGACGGGTGTTGTAGCGGAGCCTTCTGGGTGGGGGTCGAGGTCCTCGCTTCACGCGATGTGTTCCTTGGTCGTGGCTGGCAATCCTTCGCCCGTGCGTGCTGGCTGCGGGGAAAGTGCACCCTCCATTTCAAGTACGACGGGGTGTCGTCGTTGCTCATCAAGGCCTTCTCGGAGGGAGGAAGGCGCCTTGGGTGTTGCCCAGAGGTGGACGATGACGAGGAGGGTGGCGACGGCATCCTGAGGAGCAGCTCTCCCTCTGAAGACGAGCTCGGCTTCGGCAGGCTCCGTGGGTCCCCCCTTTGTGGCAGCAGCAACTCCTCTAGCAGCAGCGGCTATCCTGGGCGGCCGCTCCGCCGTGCCCGGCTCGCCGAGGAGGAGGAGCCCTCGCGCCGCCGCTCTTCGGTGAAGCGTGAGGAGTAGGGCTCCGACTTGGTTGAGGTGCTGACTACGCCGATCCACGGGCTCCGAACCCGCCTGGCCCTTGTTTTTTATTTTCTTCATTTCCTTTCTGTATTTAGTTTAAGCTGCCTCGGGTGGGCGTGTAATGAACAATGGCATGTATGCATGAAATGTAAGTCTGCTGTTATTTTCGTTCTGGATGAAACTACTTAGCTTGTGTACTGCGCTAGTCGTGAGACGAAGTCCTGAGGCGGGTGGCCTCTGATGTCTACTACGCAACCTTCTTCTTGTAGATGTTGTTGGGCCTCCAAGTGCAGAGGTTTGTAGGACAGTAGCAAATTTCCCTCAAGTGGATGACCTAAGGTTTATCAATCCGTGGGAGGCGTAGGATGAAGATGGTCTCTCTCAAACAACCCTGCAACCAAATAACAAAGAGTCTCTTGTGTCCCCAACACACCCAATACAATGGTAAATTTTATAGGTGCACTAGTTAGGCGAAGAGATGGTGATACAAGTGCAATATGGATGGTAGATATAGGTTTTTGTAAACTGAAAAATATAAAAACAGCAAGGTAACAAGTGGTAAAAGTGAGCGTAAATGGTATTGCAATGATAGGAAACAAGGCCTAGGGTTCATACTTTCACTAGTGCAAGTTCTCTCAACAATAATAACATAATTGGATCATATAACTATCCCTCAACATGCAACAAAGAGTCACTCCAAAGTCACTAATAGCGTAGAACAAACGAAGAGATTATGGTAGGGTACGAAACCACCTCAAAGTTATTCTTTCCAATCAATCCATTGGGCTATTCCTATAAGTGTCACAAACAGCCCTAGAGTTCGTACTAGAATAACACCTTAAGATACAAATCAACCAAAAGCCTAATGTCACCTAGATACTCTAATGTCACCTCAAGTATCCATGGGCATGATTATACGATATGCATCACACAATCTCAATTCATCTACTCAAACCAACACATAGAACCTCGAAGAGTGCCCCAAAGTTTCTACCAGAGAATCACGACGAAAACGTGTGCCAACCCCTATGCATAGGTTCCTGGGCGGAACCCGCAAGTTGATCACCAAAACATACATCAAGTGAATCACGTGATATCCCATTATCACCACAGATACGCACAACAAGACATACATCAAGTGTTCTCAAATCTTTGAAGACTCAATCCGATAAGATAACTTCAAAGGGAAAACTCAATCCATTACAAGGGAGTATAGGGGGAGAAGAAACATAAGATCCAACTATAATAGCAAAGCTCGCGATACATCAAGATTGTGCCAAATCAAGAACACGAGAGAGAGAGAGAGATCAAACACATAGCTACTGGTACATACCCTCAGCCCCGAGGGTGAACCACTCCCTCCTCGTCATGGAGAGCGCCGGGATGATGAAGATGGCCACCGGTGAGGGTTCCCCCCTCCGGCAGGGTTCCGGAACAGGGTCCCGATTGGTTTTTGGTGGCTATAGAGGCTTGCGGCGGCGGAACTCCCGATCTATTCTCTGTTTTGGAAGTTTTAGGGTACGTGTGTATATATGGGTGCAGGAAGTACGTCGGTGGAGCTTCGGGGGCCCCACAAGGCAGGGGGGCGTGCCCTAGGGGGGTGGGCGTGCCCCCCACCCTCGTGAGCACCTCCCTTGGCTCCTGACGTGGGGTCTAAGTCCATCTGGTAGCTTTCCTTCAAAAAATAACTTCTCTAGTTGATTTTGTTCCGTTTCGACTCCGTTTGATATTCCTTTTCATCGAAACTCTGAAATAGGCATAAAACAGCAAATCTGGGCTGGGCCTCTAGTTAATAGGTTAGTCCAAAAAATAATATTAAAGTGGAAAATAAAGCCCAATATTTCCCAAAACAGTAGATAATATAGCATGGAGCAATCAAAAATTATAGATACGTTGGAGACGTATCAAGCATCCCCAAGCTTAATTCCTGCTCGTCCTCGAGTAGCTAAATGATAAAAAAGATAATTTTTGATGTGGAATGCTAGTTGGCATAATTTCATTGTAATTCTTCTTAATTGTGATATGATTATTCAGATCCGAAAGATTCAAGACAAAAGTTCATATTGACATAAAAATAATAATACTTCAAGCATACTAACTAAGCAATTATGTCTTCTCAAAATAACGTGGCCAAAGAAAGTTCATCCCTACAAAATCATATAGTTTAGTCATGCTCCATTTTCGTCACACAAGAATGCTCTCATCATGCACAACCCCGATGACAAGCCAAGCAATTGTTTCATACTTTTAGTAATCTCAAACTCATAAACCTTCACGCAATACATGAGCGTGAGCCATGGATATAGCACTATGGGTGGAATAAAATATAATGATGGGGGTTATGTGGAGAAGACAAAAAAGGAGAAAGTCTCACATCAACGAGGCTAATCAATGGGCTATGGAGATGCCCATCGATTGATGTTAATGCAAGGAGTAGGGATTGCCATGCAACGGATGCACTAGAGCTATAAATGTATGAAAGCTCAATCAAAAGAAACTAAGTGGGTGTGCATCCAACTTGCTTGCTCACAAAGACTTAGGTCACTTGAGGAGGCCCATTGTTGGAATATACAAGCCAAGTTCTATAATGAAAAATTCCCACTAGTATATGAAAGTGATAAAACAAGAGACTCTCTATCATGAAGATTATGGTGCTACTTTGATGCACAAGTGTGGGAAAAAAGGATTGTAGCATTGCCCCTTTTTATTTTCTTCTTTTTTGGGGCCTTCTTTTTTTTTCTTTGGCCTTTCTCTCTTTTTGGGACAATGCTCTATTGAATGATGATCATCACACTTCTATTTATTTATAACTCAATGATTACAACTCGATACTAGAACAAAGTATGACTCTATATGAATGTCTCCGGCGGTGTACCGGGATATGCAATGAATCAAGAGTGACAAGTATGAAGGAATTATGAATGGTGGATTTGCCACAAATACTATGTCAACTATATGATCATGCTAAGCAATATGACAATGATGAATGTGTCATGATAAACTGGATGGTGGAAAGTTGCATGGCAATATATCTCGGAATGGCTATGGAAATGCCATAATAGGTAGGTATGGTGGCTGTTTTGAGGAAGATATAAGGAGTTTTATGTGTGAAAGAGCGTATCATATCACAGGGTTTGGATGCACCGGCGAAGTTTGCACCAACTCTCAATGTGAGAAAGGGCAATGCACGGTACCGTAGAGGCTAGCAATGATGGAAGGATGAGAGTGCGTATAATCCATGGACTCAACATTAGTCATAAAGAACTCATATACTTATTGCAAAAATATACAAGCCATCAAAAACCAAAGTATTACGCACATGCTCCTAGGGGGATAGATTGGTAGGAAAAGACCATCGCTCGTCCCCGATCGCCACTCATAAGGAGGACAATCAAATAACACCTCATGTTTCAAATTTGTTGCATAACATTTACCATACGTGCATGCTATGGGACTTGCAAACTTTAACTCAAGCACTTCTCAAATTCACAGTTACTATACTAGCATGACTTTGATATTACTACCTCCATATCTCAAAACAATTATCAGGCATCCAACTTTTCTTAGTATTCAACGCACTCAAAAGAAAGTTTCACAAATCTTGAATACCAAGTATCTTATTATTAAGCAAATTACCATACTATTAAGACTCTCAAAATAATCTAAGTGAAGCATGAGAGATCAATAGTTTCTTTAAAACAAATCCACCACCGTGCTCTAAAATATCTAAGTGAAGCACATAGAGCAAAATTATAACGCTCAAAAGATATAAGTGAAGCACATAGAGCAAAACTATCAAGCTCAAAAGATATAAGTGAAGCACATAGAGTATTCTATAAAATTTCAATTCATGTATGGCTCTCTCAAAAGGTGTGTACAGCAAGGATGATTGTGGCACACTAACAAACAAAGACACAAATAACACAAGACGCTCCAAGCAAAACACATATCATGTGGTGAATAAAAATATAGGTCCAAGTAAATTACCGATGGAAGTAGACGAAAGAGGGGATGCCTTCCGGGGCATCCCCAAGCTTAGACGCTTGGTTATCCTTGAATATTACCTTTGGGTGCCTTGGGCATCCCCAAGCTTAGGCTCTTTCCACTCCTTATTCCGTAGTCCATCGAATCTTTACCCAAAACTTGAAAACTTCACAACACAAAACTTAATAGAAAACTCGTAAGCTCCGTCTGCGAAAGAAAACAAAACACCACTTCAAGGTACTGCAATGAACTCATTCTTTATTTATATTGATGTTAAACCTACTGTATTCCAACTTATCTATGGTTTATAAACTATTTTACTAGCCATAGATTCATCAAAATAAGCAAGCAACACACGAAAAACAGAATCTGTCAAAAACAGAATAGTCTGTAGTAATCTGTAACTAACGCAAACTTCTGGAACTCCAAAAATTCTAAAATAAATTGGTGGACCTGAGGAATTTGTCTAGTAATCATCTGCAAAAAGAATCAACTAAATATCACTCTCCAGTAAAAAGTTCTAGCTAATCTCGTGAGCGCTAAAGTTTCTGTTTTTTACAGCATGATCGTAAAGACTTCACCCAAGTCTTCCCAAAGGTTCTACTTGGCACAAACACTAATTAAAACACAAAACCACATCTAAACAGAAGCTAGATGGATTATTTATTAGTAAACATAACCAAAAATCAAGAAACTAAAATAAAATTGGGTTGCCTCCCAACAAGCGCTATCGTTTAACGCCGCTAGCTAGGCATGATGATTTCAATGATGCTCACATAAAAGATAAGAATTGAAACATAAAGAGAGCATGATGAAGAATATGACTATCACATTTAAGTCTAACCCACTTCCTATGCATAGGGATTTTGTGAGCAAACAACTTATGGGAACAATAATCAACTTGCATAGGAAGGTAAAACAAGCATAACTTCAAAACTTTAAGCACATAGAGAGGAAACTTGATATTATTGTAATTCCTACAAGCATATGATCCTCTCTCATAATAATTTTCAGTAGCATCATGAATGAATTCAACAATATAACCAGCACCTAAAACATTCTTTTCATGATCTACTAGCATAGAAATTTTACTACTCCCCACATAAGCAAATTTCTTCTCATCAATAATAGTGGGAGCAAACTCAACAAAATAACTATCATGTGATTGAAAATTAAGATCAAGATGAAAAGTTTCATGGTTATCATTATTCTTTATAGCATACGTGTCATCACAATAATCATCATAGATAGGAAGCATGCTTTCATCATAGTAAATTTGCTCATCAAAGCTTGGGGGACAAAAAATATCATCTTCATCAAACATAGCTTCCCCAAGCTTGTGGCTTTGCATATCATTAGCATCATGGATATTCAAGGAATTCAAACTAACAACAGTGCAATCATGCTCATCATTCACATATTTTATGCCAAGCATTCTATGTAATTCTTCTTCTAGCACTTGAGCACAATTTTCCTTTCCATCATACTCACGAAAGATATTAAAAATATGAAGCGTATGAGGTAAACTCAATTTCATTTTTTGTAGTTTTCTTTTATAAACTAAACTAGTTCTAAAACAAGAAACAAAAAGATTCGATTGCAAGATCTAAAGATATACCTTCAAGCACTCACCTCCCCAGCAACGGCGCCAGAAAAGAGCTTGATGTCTACTACGCAACCTTGTTCTTGTAGACGTTGTTGGGCCTCCAAGTGCAGAGGTTTGTAGGACAGTAGCAAATTTCCCTCAAGTGGATGACCTAAGGCTTATCAATCCGTGGGAGGCATATGATGAAGATGGTCTCTCTCAAACAACCCTGCAACCAAATAACAAAGAGTCTCTTGTGTCCCCAACACACCCAATACAATGGTAAATTGTATAGGTGCACTAGTTCGGCGAAGAGATGGTGATACAAGTGCAATATGGATGGTAGATATAGGTTTTTGTAAACTGAAAATATAAAAACAGCAAGGTAACAAGTGGTAAAAGTGAGCGTAAACGGTATTGCAATGATAGGAAACAAGGCCTAGGGTTCATACTTTCACTAGTGCAAGTTCTCTCAACAATAATAACATAATTGGATCATATAACTATCCCTCAACATGCAACAAAGAGTCACTCCAAAGTCACTAATAGCGGAGAACAAACGAAGAGATTATGGTAGGGTACGGAACCACCTCAAAGTTATTCTTTCCAATCAATCCATTGGGCTATTCCTATAAGTGTCACAAACAACCCTAGAGTTCGTACTAGAATAACACCTTAAGATACAAATCAACCAAAACCCTAATATCACCTAGATATGCATCACCTCAAGTATCCGTGGGCATGATTATACGATATGCATCACACAATCTCAATTCATCTACTCAAACCAACACATAGAACCTCGAAGAGTGCCCCAAAGTTTCTACCGGAGAATCACGACGAAAACGTGTGCCAACCCCTATGCATAGGTTCATGGGCGGAACCCGCAAGTTGATCACCAAAACATATATCAAGTGAATCACGTGATATCCCATTGTCACCACAGATACACACGGTAAGACATACACCAAGTGTTCTCAAATATTTAAAGACTCAATCCTATAAGATTACTTCAAAGGGAAAACTCAATCCATTACAAGAGAGTAGAGGGGGAGAAGAAACAAAAGATCCAACTATAATAGCAAAGCTCGCGATACATCAAGATCGTGCCAAATCAAGAACACGAGAGAGAGAGAGAGAGAGAGAGATCAAACACATAGCTACTGGTACATACCCTCAGCCCCGAGGGTGAACTACTCCCTCCTCGTGATGGGGAGCGCCGGGATGATGAAGATGGCCACCGGTGAGGGTTCCCCCCTCCGGCAGGGTGCCGGAACAGGGTCCCAATTGGTTTTTGGTGGCTACAGAGGCTTGCGGTGGCGGAACTCCCGATCTATTCTCTGTTCTGGAAGTTTTAGGGTACGTGTGTATATATGGGTGCAGGAAGTACGTCGGTGGAGCTTCGGGGGCCCCACGAGGCAGGGGGGCGCCCCCCACCCTCGTGAGCACCTCCCTTGGCTCCTGACGTGGGGTCCAAGTCCATCTGGTAGCTTTCCTTCCAAAAATAACTTCTCCAGTTGATTTCGTTCCGTTTTGGCTCCGTTTGATATTCCTTTTCCTCGAAACACTGAAATAGGCATAAAACAGCAAATCTGGGCTGGGCCTCCGGTTAATAGGTTAGTCCCAAAAATAATATTAAAGTAGAAAAGAAAGCCCAATATTGCCCAAAACAGTAGATAATATAGCATGGAGCAATCAAAAATTATAGATACGTTGGAGACGTATCAGGCTCCTGATGTCACGAGCCCCCAAGCGAGTCATGAGGACTGCTGGGCTCGGAGCCCCCGAGCGTAGATGAGCCTTGGTGAGTTGAGGAGGGTTCGTGCTCTTGAGCTCACTTGAGAGCGCAGAGCTAGTACTGATATGCCAAGGCCTGAGCAGGCTTGGCGAAGTAAGTCATGAGGGCTGAAGAGCCTGACGCCAGAGCCTGAGCAGGCTTGGCAAGGTGAGGTCATGAGGTCACGGTAGCCGAGAGCTGAGACCGGCCGTATCCCAGCCCCCACGCGCGAGGCGCGCGAGGGAGGACAAGCGGCGCAGCCCGGCCCAAAGAACTGAAGTTGAGAGCAGCGCGAGAAAAACGAGCGAAACCAGAGCAAACCATGATAAACTCGAAAAACTTCATAGCATGGGGTAGAGGAAGGGCTGACAGCCAAGGAAGTAGAAAAGGCTGACAGCCAAACACCAAGGCGAAAAAAAAGAAAAAAGGTCACGTCCGACCCCTAGCTACGTCTTCTTCCCAGTGCGGAGCTAAGGACTGCCACTGGGACATGGGTGGGAGCCCGATCTGAGGGCCCGTAGGCAACGCACAAGAGACTCCATGGCGTGTACAGCCCCAACTCATTATTACGTGAGAGTGTCACGAGCGGAGACCTTCACGGGCACGGAGCCTTGATTGTCTTCACGGGCACGGAGCCTTGATTATGGATAGAACCTCCTGAGGTGCTGAATGTTCCAGGAATTCTGGATGAGTATCCCATCCTGCGTCTCCAGGCGCACAACGCCAGGCCTAGAGACACAGTTGATTCTGAACGGGCCCTCCCACATAGGCGAGAGCTTGTGTAGCCCTTCCCTGGAGAGGACCCGCCTCAGGACCAAGTCACCAACTTCCAATGTTCTCGAGCGGACGCTGCGACAATGATACCATCGCAGCGCCTGCTGATATCGCGCTGCCCTGAGCGCAGGTCGGCGGCGGCCCTCCTCGCCGAGCACGAGATCCATCCGCCAGGCGGTGTCCTGGCGTTCCTCATCGAAAGCCAAGACCCGTGGGGAGAGACGCTTGACCTCGTGAGGAAGGACCGCCTTCGCACCATAAACGAGAAAGAACGGGGTTTCTCCCGTAGGTTTGGTTGCGGTGGTGCGGATCGACCACAGCACAGACTGGAGCTCGTCGATCCAGCCCCTGCCACAGGCCTCGAGATTTTTCTTGAAGCTGCGCGTCTTGAGGCCGCGCAGGACCTCTGTGTTGGCGCGTTCGGCCTGCCCATTGCTCCTGGGGTGGGCCACTGAGGCGTAGCAGATCTGCGTTCCAAGGTTAGCACAATATGATCTGAAGAGATTGCTCGTGAATTGCGAACCGTTATCCGTGATGATGCGGTTGGGGACGCCGAAGCGGGTCACGAGGCCCTTGAAGAACTTGACTGCCGATCCTGCGGGAATTGTGCGCACCGGCTCCACCTTGGCCCACTTGGTGAACTTGTCGACGATGACATAGAGGAAACAGTAGCCCCCTGCCGCTCGGTGGAACGGTCCCAGGATGTCCAGCCCCCAGACCGCGAAGGGCGAGGAGAGCGGGAAGGTCTGAAGATCTTGCGCTGGCTGATGGATTTGCTTGGCATGGAACTGGCATGCCTCGCAGACTCGCACGAGCTCCGTGGCATCGTCCAACATTGTGGGCCAGTAGAAGCCGCTGCGAAAGACCTTGCCCATGAGGGTGCGGGACGACGAATGATGGCCGCAATCCCCTCCGTGGATGTCGGCCAGCAGCTCTTGTCCTTGCCTCCTCGAGATGCATTTTAGCGAGACGCCATTAGGACGCCTCCTGTAAAGCTCACCGTCTTGGATGCAGTAGGCCGAGGCCTGCCGGGCCACGCGTTCCGTGTCTTCCTCCTTCTCTGGCAAGGTGCCGCGTAGTAGGTATGCCTTGAGCTCCTCAGTCCAGCAATCTTCCTCAGGTTCGGCAGCGACCAGCAGGCGGGCTCCGGAGGGCGGTCCATAGGGTGGTGCGCCTACCTCGGGAGACGCTGGAAGCCCCTCATGCGTGGATGCCAGCCCCAGAGTAGGTGGTGCTGCCGATGGCCTGAGCAATCACTCCTCGAAGACACCTGGTTCCTGCGGCTCTCGTCAGGAGGCCTGCTTGGCGATGTCGTCTGCTTCCTTATTCGTGCCCCTCGGCACGTGCTGCAGCTCCAGTCCTAGGAACCGCTTCTCCATCTTGCACACCTCCTCCAGATACGCTTCCATGTGTTCGTCCTTGGGCTTGTACTCTTTGTTAGAGAAGTTGACAAGGAGCTGCGAGTCACCTTTGATGGTGAGACGCTTCACCCCTAGTGCGGCCGCGACATTGAGCCCGATAGTTAGGCCCTCGTACTCTGCGATGTTGTTGGAGACCTTTTCGCCACGCTGGAAGCAAAGTTGCATAGCGTAGCGGAGCTTGTCCTGAGTGGGTGATACCAGCACAGCGCTAGCCCTCGCGCCGAGGCGCGAGAAGGCACCATCAAAATATACCACCCATCCATCCGGAGTTTCGTCGCCCGGGGCCAGCGAGCGGTCCTCGCCAGCCCCCTGGTCCGGAGCGTCGGTCCACTCTGCCACGAAATCAGCCAGCGCTGCCCCCTTGATGACCCGCGTGGTGCTGAACTCCAGCTGGAACGTCTGCAGCTCGATGTTCCACTCAACAACCCTCCCAACAACGTTCGGGCTCCGGGGTACCTTCTCCAAGGGGTAGGCTGAGACGACCTTGATGGGATGACCTTGGAAATAGTGGTGCAGCTTCCTGGAAGCAACGAGGAGCGCCAGCAGCAGCTTCTGGGGCATGGGGTAGCGCGAGCGAGCGTCGCAGAGCACGATGCTGACGAAGTGCACGGGATGCTCCATGAGGGTTGGTGATGCGGGATCCTCAAGCGCTTATGATGGCTCAGGAGCTTTACATAGGCTGGCGGGGTCGCCAGACGTTGCGGCCGTGTCGGCTCCGGAGGTCGTGCCGTGAGGCAGCGGAGTTCCAGAGGGCATCGGGTCGTTCCGCGAGCTCTAGCCCCTGACCCTTTCCTCTTGTGCCACTACCAGCGCCGCGCTAGCGGAGTGAGGCGTAGCGGCAAGATAAAGGATCAAGGGCTCCTGAGGCCTTGGCGCCACCATAACCGGCGGGCTGGTGAGGTACTTCTTGAGATCTTGGAAGGCAGCGTCGGCCTCCGGAGTCCACTCAAAAGGCCCCTTCCTCTTCATGAGCTTTAAGAAGGGGAGGGCACGCTCGCCGAGCTTCGAGATGAAACACCCCAAGGACATCACACATCCCGCAAGTTTCTGCATTTGCTTCAGGGTCGTGGGCGACTTCATTCTCTCGATGGCTTTGACCTTATCCGGGTTGGCTTCAATGCCCCGGTGCGAGACCAGGAATCCCAGCAGCTTGCCCGAGGGGACCCCAAACACACATTTTTCCGGGTTGAGGCATAAGTTCACCTTGCGCAGGTTGGCGAACGTCTCCTCCAAGTCCCCGATAAGGGTCTTGGCCTCCTTGGACTTGACCACGATGTCGTCGACGTAGGTCTCTGTGTTCCTCCCGAGCTAAGGGCCGAGGGTGATGTGCATCAGCCGCTGGAAGGTGGCGCCTGCATTCCTCAGCCCGAAGGGCATGTAGATGTAGCAATAGGTCCCACATGGGGTCAGGAACGACGTCTTCTCTACGTCTTGTACTGCCATTTTGATCTGGCGGTAGCCCGAGAAGGCGTCGAGGAAGCAAAGCAGGTCGCACTCAGCCGTTGAGTCCACGATTTGGTCGATGCGAGGGAGAGGGAACGGGTCCTGAGGGCAGAACTTGTTGAGGCTTGTGAAGTCGATGCACATGCGCTCTTTGCCTCCTTTCTTTGGGACGATGACGGGGTTGGCCAACCATTCTGGGTGGCGCACCTCCCGGATAACGCCTGCTTCTTCCAGCTTCCGGACCTCCTGGACGATGAAGGCCTGCTTTTTTGGAACCTGCCGCTGTGCCTTTTGCTTGAAGGTCGTGCGTTCGGGCACACCGTGAGGTGGTGTTCGATGACATGCCTAGGCACCCCGACCAGGTCGGTCGCCTTCCATGCGAACACGTCCTTGTTCGCCCTGAGGAAGGCCACCAACACCTCCTCTTGCTCTGGAAGCAGGCCCGCACCGATGGTGAAAGTGGAGCTCGCATCTCCCTCATCGACTGGTACCTGCTTGGTCTCGGCGCGATCCTGAGAGAAGAGCTGTTTCTTTTTGGCTGGAGCGGCTTCGGCGGCCTCCGGAGCCCCCTCTGCGCTTGGGCGAGCCGCGACAGCAGCTCGATAAGCGTGCTCGAGGACTTGAAGGGCGGCCTTGGTGTCTCCTTTGATGGTGATGGTGCCACTGCTCCCGGGCATCTTGACAATGTTGTAGCCCGGGTGAGTCGCCGTCATGAACTTGGTCAGGGCCAGGAAGCCGAGGATGGCGTTGTAGGGCAAGTGGTTAGGCGCGACGTCGAAGTCGATGAGCTCGGTCCGGTAATTGGCGTGCGTCCCGAAGGTGACGGGGAGGCGGACCTGCCCGAGTGGGACGGCCGAGCCCGCGACCCCCGAGAAGGGTTTGGTGGGGAGGAGCCGCCCGTAGGCCACCGGCAGGCGACCAAAGGCCTCCACAGAGAGGATGCTGAGCCCGGCGCCGCCGTCGACGAGGGTCCTTGTGACGGCCACCCCGCAGATGGTGGGGGTACATACCGTGGGGAGGATGCATGTGCCGGTTGTAGCTCTGGTGCGGTCGCCGGGGCCGAAGACGATGGCGTGCCCCTGCGCGTCTAGCCCCCACGGGGCCTCCTGCGGCCGAGCGGCAACCCCCAGCCATCAAAGGTGTGATTTAGCATGACGGGCCGACGTCGGCGCCTGGGATCCTCCGATGATGCAGGCGACCCCGCGGCACGGTGGCGCCCCGCCGGCAGCGTCCAGCAGCTCGCCGAGGCGAGCCACCCAAGCGTCAAGCCCCGCCGGCGAGGCCAAGGGAAGCGGGAGTGGCGTAGCGGGCCGCTCCCCAGTGGCCGGGTCGGTGATGGGGTCGTCGACGTGGGGGACGAAGCGCCCACGAGCGACGCGGTCCGCCGATGCCGCCCGGGCAACGGGAACGGCTCCAGCCTCCGCGCGGATGCAGCAGGCAGGTGTCGCCATGGCGACGTAGGGCAGAAGAGGGGAGGCGAGGTCGTCGGAGAGGCGAGATTTCGACACGCCCCCTACCTGGCGCGCCAAATGTTGGATTCCGGGCTTCGCAAAAACCTTAAGATTCAAACACAGGGGTGTGACGAAGATCTCTCCCACTACACGTCTACCTAGCGCCTCGCTCTTCTCCTGGTGGTGGGAATGGAAGGCAAGCAAGCAAACGAGTAGAGCACACAAGAGTTTACCTAGGTTCAGGCCACCTTGCGGTGTAAAACCCTACGTCCTGCTTTAGTGGATTGGCCTCGTGAGGGCTCGAGTATGAACAAGTATAGTGGTTTCCTGAGCTCAGAAGGCGAGCTCAAGAGGGGTGAGGAGGCAGATGTTCTTGCTCCTTTGCTATGCTAAGTCCCAATGGGTTGGTCGATCCCCCCTCTATGATGGGAGCCCTAGCTACTTATATAGGCAGCCAGGGTCCTCTTCCCTCGAAATGTTTAGGCGGGAAGGGAATCCCACAACGGCCATTTGAGCGGGAACACAAGGACGCTCCTATCCTGACAAAAGGTGGTCTTCGCCTGCAAAGAGGGCAGGCGGTGACGCAGTGGTGGGCTCGGCGATGACATCCTTCCTGCCGTCCTTGCGGTCTTCAGTCTTGTTGCACCAAAGGGGAAACCTTTGTCTCGGCCCTTGGGAACCTGCGCCTGTGCGGTCTCCTTTGCATCGATATGGAAACTGCGCCCGCTGGCGCCCGCTGGCGCCCGCTGGCATGGTTCGTCATGGCTTGCGTCACTACCTCCTCCTGAGACAGCCCTTGCCTTGAGATCTCCGCCCTCCCGAAGCAGCCTAGCTGAGTCCACTCTTGGGAGAGGTCTTGGTCGCCCCTCCGGAGCAGCCTAGGTGAGGCCACTCCCTGAGGAGGTCTTGGTCATTCTCCTCGCTAGGGCTGGCCCCCTCGCGAGGGTCTTGAGCAGCTGGTCGATCAGCTGGGCCCTACCGGGCCGTACTAGGAACACGACGTGGGCCGCAGACAGGCAAGTCTGGGTACCCTGGTTCCCAGTATGCCGACAGAGAGCTAGCGACGGAGAGAGAGAGAGAAAGAGAGAGAGAGAGGAAAAGAGGGGGGAGAGAGGGGTCGTTTGTGTCCATAAGTGGCGTATAGATAGGGAGACAATGTTGATGTTGTTCGAAGTTGGCCTATTTACGGAGACGCAAGGGAAGCGAGTCATTGTGTGTGTTATAGGGACTTCATGAGAGATCTAGAATAGATGGTGTAGAAAACAACATGCGAGATTGAGAACGATGATACATTAGGGAGCTATGGAAAGAGCCACGACATATATGTATATAGGGAAGGAGCTAGGGCGGGTCCGCATGTGGGAGAGATAGAAAGAGGAGAGTGGTGCACAAGGAGACAAAGTGTGCTTGTTTGAAGTGGGGTGGTGTGTGAGGTGAGTGTGCGAGAACCACATAAATAGGGAGATAGACGTTTGGGGGCGACGTTTTGTTTGTATGGGAGAGATACACTCTACATAGTGCGTGTGCTTGGGAAAGAGAGATGTCGGGAGACCTGGAGAGTGGGGGAAGAGATGTGTGCATGCCCGAGAGACAAAGTGATAAGAGACCTATATTGGGGTCCGGAATTTAGAAGAGAGGGGGGTGTTAATGTGCTCGTGTGTCCGTGTCTGGGGGAGAGAACGACGTGTGTGTGGGGGGGGGGAGATGGAGGGGGTGGGTGGGTGGGGGGTTTGGCTTCAGATAATGAGTTAGGTGTCTATATTTGAGGGACTTTAGCATAATTGAGATATATATGGTCAACAGTGTGTGCACCCATGGTTGATTAATTTGTTTCACAGTTTGGACTATGAGATAACGATACTTTTGAACATGCGTGATATACCTTGATGTACCAGAATTACAAACCTAAGATTGGAATTTTGGAATTCGACTCCATCATTAGCTTTTGTAATTCATTTAAACGGAAGTACTTTTTTTAAGCCAGGATTTCGTGATTTCAAATTCTATATTTACTAATAAAGCAAGGTGTGTTTCGTCAATTTTTCATCCGTTCACCGTCGAAATTTATTTTTCTATCCGAGGTGGTACTAAAATTTTTGTGAAAGAAATTTGCAAAATTAAAACAATTAAAACAATTCATCATTTTATTTTTATCAAATTAAAACAAATTTGATTTTTTATCCGAGGTGGTACTAAAAAAATTTAAAACAATTCATCATTTTATTTGTATCAAATTTGCGAAAGAAATTCACAATTAAATATTGTGTTCCCGTTTTTAAAAATGTTTGGAAACAATATATTTTTCTCTCGTTCTAATTTTCTTTGGAAATTCGGGACATATTTTTTGTTGTGTTTTCGAAAATTGTTTAGGATTTTCCAAAAAATACATTTAAAAAAATTCAAAATTCGAAAAATATTCTTGTTTTAGTAAAATGTTCACAAATTCAAAATAATTTCCATGTTTAAAAACACATTTTATAACATTGTTCTGAATGTTCAAAACATGTTCCATTTTCAAAAGTCGGTCACAACTTCGAAAAATGATTGTGTTGTCATAAAAGGTTCATGTCTTCAGAAAATGATGTTATTTCAAAAAAAATTCATGTTTTTTAAATCAATGGAATATTAAAAATATTGTTGGTAATCTAAAAAAAATCTATTTTCCAAGAATATTCGGCAATTCATATTTTTAAAAATAAAAAATGTTTTAAATTAAATGTTGTGGTATGTTCTTAAATATTTGCGTCGGCCATTGGTTAGCAGTAGGCATTTTTTGCCATGGCCAGCAACATCTGGTCGAGTATTTAAGGTCATGTGTTCGATCATTCAACCAGTCATTTTTCTGGATTATTACTCGTGCCTTGCAAACACAGGTCATATCGGTGCCTGGCAGTAGCTGGCCCAGACGCGATCGGTTGTGCCTTCCACGCGCTATTTGACGCAACTAGCATCATATAGTAGCTCCCACACAACTACCCCAAGAAAAGCAAATATATACGTATAGACTTTGTTCACCCATCCCACACGTAGTTTCCCATTTTTTTTCATTTATCCTCAACTGGGCCTACCATGCATTTCTTTTTCCATCAACTGACAAGCAGCAAAAAATTAAGGGCGCAAGGGGATTGAACTATGAACCTTCCCTATTGTGCCAACAGACAAAGCCAACTCAACTAGCTTGCAATTATGATAGGAACAATCCCACCTTGGAATTTTATACTAAATCACACATGTTTTTATATGTTCCTAAGTTCTTAAATAAGAAGGTTGTGTGAGAATATGGAAGTTTTCTCGAGAATCATGTGCAGAACGCGACGCTCCACAAATTATTGTCGGAGGTAACTTGCACGTGCCAATAAAAGACAATATGTTGGTTGGCTATAGCCTATAATTGAAAAAAATTATGGGCACATGCTAATAAAAGAGAATATGTTGGTTTTGCTCTAATTAATAAAAATTGTGGGCACATGAGCGCAAAAATAGTCAAAGAGAAAAAAATCCTGATAACGAAGGGACATTCATGCCTGGTTATGCGCTAATTATGCCAGTCAAACAAAATTTATGCACTGCAGGAGGTGACAATAAGCGAGGCACTAACCGACGACACCCAACCGATGCGGCCATGCACTATTGCCGACTATCTCCTCCAATTAACGACGGTCGTCGCCCATGTCGTTCCACAGACACAAGGTTGAACTACCACCGCCGATGATGGCAAGAAGGAGGATAAGCGACAATATAGATCAAGTGATGTGTTCACATAGAGGACGTGGAAGAGTGTGTGTGGGGATGTGGGGAATGCTGAGATATTATTTTTCTCCCGTTGCAACGCACGGGCATATTTCCTAGTCATATATTAAACCTAGAGATATACACATACGCGCATGTTCAAACTTTATAATCATCCACTTTATTCATACACATAGACATTTTTGCTTTTGTCATCATATTTAGGATAAACACATTTGGAATTTCATTTGAATTGGACGATATGATGGTATTTGCTTGTACTAGCTCAATGATTCATATTTGAATTGAATGGACAATCTAAGTTTCGAGTTGGAGACATTGATTTTCAAAACTTGCACTTTTTTTGCGTGGAAAACAAATAAATTCTCGACCATGATATCATAGCCGGTCGTACAAGAGCAGAACACTTATAATTTCAGGTGCCAAAAGCTTTCAAACTTCCCGCTCACATCGAAATATCTTGCGCCCGAAAGTTTAGCCCTGTGATATTCCTGTTTTACCCCTGCCACATGAACGGAAAAGGGCTGCTTTGGTAACTCCATATTTTTCCCCTCTTTGCCCGCAACATTCTTCCCCGGAGCCCCTCCCCTTCCCCTCCCCGACCACCCCAACCAAGGCAAGCCGCCGAATCTAGTCCTCCGCCGCAGCAGTGGACCTCACACCCCGCCGGATCTACCTTCCGCACCTTGGAACCCCCAACTACCAACTCACCACTTCACCGGATCCGCTTCACCGACTGGCTTGTCCACCGCTCCAGATCTCCTTGACCGCCATCATGGTCCACCACATCGAATCTGCTTAACCGACGCCCTCGTCCACCACAGTGTAGGCCCTTCACTAACTTCCTCGTCTGCCCCATTGCTGGCCCTTCATACAAGCCCTTCTCCGCCACAACAGATCCGCCTCACCGAAAGCATTGTACACCACGCCCGCTGAAGCCTTCGTCCACTGCACCGGACTCGCTCCACGGATGCCATATTCAACTCCACCGGCCCTGCTTTACTGACGCTACAGCCTCATCAAGTTATTTCGATTTGTACTCCTTCGGTTTTTCTTCTTTAACTTACCACAGATGAGCTTTCTTGTATGTCGACAGGCGCTGCAACCGAAGCACTAGAGCCTCTTCAGTGACGGCGACAGACGGCCCAAACGCAACCGCAACACGAGCACCATCGACGATCCTTAGCTATCGAGTATGACAATGATACCCATACGTCACCGAGAATCAGGTACTATTATCCAACGACCGGCGCCTACGTTCACTTTCTTAGCATAAGCACCACACCTTTGAATTTCTTCAAGGAATCATTCAATTTTTCATGAGACGTGCTATTCTGCTTGCACCTAGAGGGCCATACTTCTGGCAGTGAACATGTTACATGTGCTAAATTACATACTAGTGCACATATAGTAAATATGCTTTAGTTTTGTCCTAAGTACTACTGTGCTCCCTAGATATCACTGCCTACTATTTTAATTCTTGCATGCTAGATTTATGATAATGGTGTTGTTCTGATGCCACCTGTTGTTTCCATCAGACTGCTACATGTTCTATATGCTTAATTACACATCAGCAAATTAGCATGTGGTTCCACTTCTTTTTGTTCGTTTTACCCTACATTTTCTGATGCTAGCTATTACATCACTGCTACGAGCCTCTGTTCATTATTTTTTGTGTGTTCTTGGTCTTCTCAAGTTGCATGACTAATTTGATGCTTCTATTAATTATGGAGCTGCCAATCCCATCAAGCAAAATATTTGTTCTTTTGGGGCTAGCAACTCAAACAAGCATAAAAATAGAGTGAAGCAGATATATTGTCGTGTAAGCACACACCCTTATTTCATTAGTTTAGATGAACCATTGATGATCAATTTGAACCAGTGCATGTGATTAAAATTAATTTTACCAAAATAGAGGGTGCAGAATAAACTACAACACCTAGATTTGCAACCACGGGATGCTGACGATATCTTCAAAGAACATTGCAACAGCAGCGAGGCTTCAGAGCAACATCTGGTAAGCCAGTGTGTTTTAGTACATGTGAAATGTAACGCGTGTGGGCTGCTTTCTTGGCTTGTGCCCTGTACCTGTAATCCTATAGAATTACAAATAGTTCAGTTGTCTGCTTTGCTGTATTGCTTGATTCCAATGCTTGTTTGTTACTTGTTAGGCTATACCTGAGTTGGCCAATATGTCAGCAGTGCGTGTTGTACTATTGTAAAGAAATGCATGCCTAGTTCATTTGAGTCCTTAACTTTTCCTCTGAACTTTATCACAAGACCGTCTTTGTAGTTTATATGAGGCCACACTGTTAAGTGCTTTCTCAGATTATTTGAACTGCTTAGATGCCTTGGCAACTTAAATATAGCGGTGGTACACTCCCTTTCAACTAGGGATGTCAACTGGGTCCCATTTAATCCCGATTAAAGTCCACTAGTGGTATGATAGTTCAAAAGAGTTTTTGTTTTTTGAGGAAAATGAACTAGGGAGCTAGCAAAAACTAACTAGATGGGACTGGCGGATGTCGTTTATTTGCCACTTACATCCCTAGTTTCATCTAACCATTTTAATTTCTATTCGGCTGATGCTGCTTCGAACCATTTAAATATAGCTTGCCATGCTCGGCAATAATTCGTATGTCGTTTACCATGTAAGCTTACTGCTTGGATCATGTGATAACTATCTCCTACTTATGTCCAGCGGAAACCTTTCAGGATATGCCGTTCACACTAGGACACAATGTACAACCCCAGAATCTATTTGTGGAAGCAGTGCGCCATCCATGTTACCAGATGGTAGCAGTTCAGAGGAAACACCGCCAGAGAGCAGTCTGAGCACAGATATTATAGTTCTTGAGGCTCTACTAGAGGGAGAAAGAGATGGTGTGGCTACCATGAATGAGGTAATCTTTATCTTGAGGCTGGAAATTATGCAATTAGATGCACACATTATGCAAGCAACCCAAGAATTGGAGGAAGTAAGAATGCTGCATTTGAAGACGGAGGAGGTCCTGCTGTTTATGCTATCTGAAGCCGAGGGTAATCCCAGTTCTTCTTTAGATACCAGTTGAAATTGTCAATAGATTATTATACTTGCGTGTTGTGTCATGTCTCTGAATGGATTATGTTGTAAGACTCCCTATGTTGTCCATGTGTTGTAATGATCCGAATTTTTTAGGCGAGGTAATCCTCAGTACTTGTATGATTGACATAAGGTGAACTGTTTTTCATGTGAGCATATTGTATTGGATGAAATAACTGTTTGACTCAAAGTGTATCCAACCTACTGAATTCAAAGATCACGACATTTCTAAATCATAATCATATATAAAGGTGGAATAAATCTTTGTTGTGGTTTTGAAGAAATAAATAACAAAACGTACAATTATCGGTGGATATTCATAATCGAATACAAATTGGATTTGAATTTAGTTGCCAGGGCCCAGGGCAAACGTGAATGCTAATTCTCCCAAGTTTTGAATGAAGCGGCTAAACACCCACTATCATTTGTGGGCTGCCCGAAGCAACTGTATATGAGATGGAAATTACTGTCTACCCCCGACACTTTGGCATCCTTATCGACCGGATTTACACTGCTGTCGTTAGGGGTAGACTAGTAACTTCAATCAGACATGACACGACCTCCTTTGAGCCCATTCAGACACGGTGGGCACCAAACGTGGGCGGCAAAACACATTTGATTCAAGCTCGTCCGAAATACATGTGTCTGTCCCTCCATTTCCCCATTCATACGCGGTGGGCGGCAAAACAAACTCTGATCGCCCGAAATCGATGTAGGCAAATATTTTAAACAGGGGCAGATGTGTAACTTCCCTCAGAGGTGACACAGCCGCCCTACCTGTCAACCCCGTTCATACACCACGGGCGCCAACCGTGGGCGACAAAACACCCTCTCCTCCTCCGAAATCGCTACCGGCAAATATTTGGGAGATGCGATATTACCGTCCTATCCCCAACCGACGTGATGTTCAAAATTTTAAATGGGGGATAAGTTTGTAACTTTCCCACATTTCAGACAAGTGCATCCCAAAGTTTGAGATCCCCCCTCCCCCTCCATTTCCCCATTCATACACCGTCGGCGCCACAACAACCTCCCCACTGTGGCCAGCCTCCTTCATCCACCACCCCATCCTCCACCTTGCCGGAGCCGCTACCCCGTCGTCCACTGCAAGAGATGGACATCTCTCATCCACGGCGACGGACCAGGATCCTTTCATCGCGTCCTCTCGCTTCATCGGCATTGTCCACGGCAACAGGATTTATCCCCCGTCCCGGCCGTCTGCCGTCTAAAGTCTTCTTCCCCGCCGCCGACAGCCATCGCACCCGCAGCATGCTCAATGTATCAGCAGGGGCCTACACGGCGTTGATGTCTACTACACAACCTTCTTGTAGATGTTGTTGGGCCTCCAAGTGCAGAGGTTTGTAGGACAGTAGCAAATTTCCCTCAAGTGGATGACCTAAGGTTTATCAATCCGTGGGAGGCATAGGATGAAGATGGTCTCCCTCAAACAACCCTGCAACCAAATAACAAAGAGTCTCTTGTGTCCCCAACACACCGAATACAATGGTAAATTGTATAGGTGCACTAGTTCGGCGAAGAGATGGTGATACAAGTGCAATATGGATGGTAGATATAGGTTTTTGTAATCCAAAAATATAAAAACAGCAAGGTAACTAATGATAAAAGTGAGCACAAATGGTATTGTAATGCTAGGAAAAAAGGCCTAGGGTTCATACTTTCACTAGTGCAAGTTCTCTCAAAAATAATAACATAACTGGATCATATAACTATCCCTCAACATGCAACAAAGAGTCACTCCAAAGTCACTAATAGCGGAGAACAAACGAAGAGATTATGGTAGGGTACAAAACCACCTCAAAGTTATCCTTTCTGATCGATCTATTCAAGAGTTCGTAGTAAAATAACACGAAGTTATTCTTTCCGTTCGATCTATCCTAGAGTTCGTACTAGAATGACACCTTAAGACACAAATCAACCAAAACACTAATGTCACCTAGATACTCCAATGTCACCTCAAGTATTCGTGGGTATGATTATATGATATGCATGACACAATCTCAGATTCATCTATTCAACCAACACAAAGAACTTCAAAGAGTGCCCCAAAGTTTCTACTGGAGAGTCAAGACGAAAACGTGTGCCAACCCCTATGCATAAGTTCACGAGGCCATGGAACCCGCAAGTTGATCACCAAAACATACATCAAGTAGATCGCGTGAATATCCCATTGTCACCACAGATAAGCACATGCAAGACATACATCAAGTGTTCTCAAATCCTTAAAGACTCAATCCGATAAGATAACTTCAAAGGGAAAACTCAATACATTACAAGAGAATAGAGGGGGAGAAACATCATAAGATCCAACTATAATAGCAAAGCTCGCGATACATCAAGATTGTATCACCTCAAGAACACGAGAGAGAGAGAGAGAGAGAGAGAGAGAGAGAGAGATCAAACACATAGCTACTGATACATACCCTCAGCCCCGAGGGTGAACTACTCCCTCCTTGTCATGGAGAGCGCCGGGATGATGAATATGGCCACCGGTGAGGGATCCTCCCTCCGGCAGGGTGCCGGAACAGGGCCCCGGTTGGTTTTTGGTGGCTATAGAGGCTTGCGGCGGCGGAACTCCCGATCTAGGTTTCTTTCTGGAAGTTTGGGTTATATAAGAGGTGTTGGAGTCAGGAACAAGTCAGAGGGGTCCCGAGGCGGCCACGAGGCAGGGGGCGCGCCCCCACCCTCGTGGGTGCCTCGGGACTCTTCTGGCCTGTCTCCGATACTCCGTGTGCTTCTTTTGGTCCAAAAATAATCTCCGTGAAATTTCAGGTCAATTGGACTCCGTTTGGTTTTCCTTTCCTGCGATACTCAAAAACAAGGAAAAAACAGAAACTGGCCCTGGGCTCTAGGTTAATAGGTTAGTCCCAAAAATCATATGAAATAGCATATAAATGCATATAAAACATCCTGGATGGATAATATAATAGCATGGAACTATAAAAAAATTATAGATACGTTGGACACGTATCAGCATCCCCAAGCTTAATTCCTGCTCGTCCTTGAGTAGGTAAATGATAAAAACAGAATTTTTGATGTGGAATGCTACCTAACATATTTATCAATGTAATCTTATTTATTGTGGCATGAATGTTCAGATCCGAAAGATCCAAGACAAAAGTATAATATTGACATAAAAATAATAATACTTCAAGTATACTAACCAAGCAATTATGTCTTCTCAAAATAACATAGCCAAAGAAAGCTCATCCCTACAAAATCATATAGTTTGTCCATGCTTCATTTTCGTCACACAAAATGCTCCCATCATGCCTCGATGACAAGCCAAGCAATTGTTTCATACTTTAGTATTCTCAAACTTTTTCAACTTTCACGCAATACATGAGCGCAAGCCATGGACATAGCACTATAGGTGGAACAGAGTATGATGATGGGGGTTGTATGGAGAAGATAAAAAATGAGAAAGCCTCACATCGACACGGCTAATCAACGGGCTATGGAGATGCCCATCAATTGATGTCAATGTGAGGAGTAGGGATTGTCATGCAACAGATGCACTAGAGCTATAAATGTATGAAAGCTCAACAAAAGAAAACTAAGTGGGTGTGCATCCAACTTGCTTGCTCACGAAGACCTAGGGCATTTGAGGAAGCCCATTGTTGGAATATACAAGCCATGTTCTATAATGAAAAATTCCCACTAGTATATGCAAGTGACAATATAAGAGACTCTCTATCATAAAGATCATGGTGCTACTTTGAAGCACAAGTGTGGAAAAAGGATTGTGGCATTGTCCCTTCTTTTTTTTGGGCCTTCCTTTTTTTTATTTGGCCTTTCTTTTTTTATTTGGCCTTTCTATTTTTTTAATTTTTTTCATGGGACAATGCTCTATTAATGATGATCATCACACTTCTATTTATTTACAACTCAATGATTACAACTCAATACTAGAGCGAAATATGACTCTATATGAGTGCCTCCGGCGGTGTACCGGGATGGGCAATGAATCAAGAGTGACATGTATGAAAAATTATGCATGGTGGCCTTGCCACAAATACGATGTCAACTACATGATCATGCAAGGCAATATGACAATGATGAAGCATGTCATAATAAACGGAACGGTGGAAAGTTGCATGGCAATATATCTCGGAATGGCTATGGAAATGCCATAATAGGTAGGTATGGTGGCTGTTTTGAGGAAGATATAAGGAGGTTTATGTGTGATAGAGCGTATTGTATCACGGGGTTTGGATGCACCGGTGAAGTTTGCACCAATGCTCAAGGTGAGAAAGGGCAATGCACGGTACCGAAGAGGCTAGCAATGATGGAAAGGTGAGAGTGCATATAATCCATGGACTCAACATTAGTCATAAAGAACTGACATACTTATTGCAAAAATCTACAAGTCATCAAAAACCAAGCATTACGCGCATGCTCCTAGGGGGATAGATTGGTAGGAAAAGACCATCGCTCGTCCCCGACCGCCACTCATAAGGATGACAATCAAAGAACACCTCATGTTTCAAATTTGTTACACAACGGTTACCATACGTGCATGCTACAGGATTTGCAAACTCTAACACAAGTATTTCTCAAATTCACAATTACTCAACTAGCACAACTTTAATATCACCGTCTTCATATCTCAAAACAATCATCAAGTATCAAACTTCTCATAGTATTCAATGCACTCTATATGAAAGTTTTTATTATACCCATCTTGAATGCCCATCATATTAGGACTAAATGCATAACCAAAGCAAATTACCATGCTGTTTAAGACTCTCAAAATAATATAAGTGAAGCATGAGATTTCATCTATTTCTTCAAAATAAAACCACCTTCGTTCTCTACAAAGATATAAGTGAAGCACTAGAGCAAATGGCAAACTACTCCGAAAGATATAAGTGAAGATCAATGAGTAGTCGAATAATTATGCAACTATGTGAAGACTCTCTAACATTTAAGAATTTAAGATATTGGTATTTTATTCAAACATCAAGCAAAACAAAAGAAAATAAAATGACGCTCCAAGCAAAACACATATCATGTGGTGAATAAAAAATATAGCTCCAAGTAAAGTTACCGATGAACGAAGACGAAAGAGGGGATGCCATCCGGGGCACCCCCAAGCTTAGGCTCTTGGTTGTACTTTAATATTTCCTTGGGGTGCCTTGGGAATCCCCAAGCTTAGGCTCTTGCCACTCCTTATTCCATTGTCCATCGAATCTTTACCCCAAACTTGAAAACTTCACAACACAAACCTCAACAGAAAACTCGTAAGCTCCGTTAGTTTAAGAAAATAAATCACCACTTATTTACTGTTGTGAACTCATTCTAAATTCATATTGTTGTAATATATACTGTATTCCAACTTCTCTATGGTTCATACCCTCCGATACTACTCATAGATTCATCAAAATAAGCAAACAACACATAGAAAACAGAATCTGTCAAAAACAGAAGAGTCTTTAGTAATCTGTATCAAACGTATACTTATGGAACTCAAAAAATTATGAAATAAATTGTTGGACCTGAGGAATTTATCTATTAATCATCTGCAAAAATAATCAACCTAAAAGCACTTTCCAGTAGAAAATGGCAGCACATCTCGTGAGCGCTAAAGTTTCTGTTTTTTACAGCATGACCATAAAGACTTCACCCAAGTCTTCCCAAAGGTTCTACTTGGCACAAACACTAATTAAAACATAAAACCACATCCAACCAGAGGCTAGATAGATTATTTATTGATAAACAGGAGGCAAAAGCAAGGAACAAAAATAAAAATTGGGTTGCCTCCCAACAAGCGCTATTGTTTAATGCCCCTAGCTAGGCATGATGATTTCAAAGATGCTCACATAAAAGATAAGAATTGAAACATAAAGAGAGCATCATGAAGAATATGACTAGCACATTTAAGTCTAACCCACTTCCTATGCATAGGGATTTCGTGAGCAAACAACTTATGGGAACAATAATCAACTAGCATAGGAAGGCAAAACAAGCATAACTTTAAAACTTTAAGCACATAGAGAGGAAACTTGATATTATTGCAATGCCTACAAGCATATGTTCCTCCCTCATAATAATTTTCAGTAGCATCATGAATGAATTCAACAACATAACTATCATGTGAGGCATAATCCAATTTAAAATAAAATCAAGATGACAAGTTTCATGGTTACCATTATTCTTAATAGCATACAAGTCATCACAATAATCATAATAGATAACAACTTTGTTCTAATAATCAATTGGAACCTCTTCCAAAATAGTGGATTCATCACTAAATAAAGTCATGACCTCTCCAAATCCACTTTCATAAATATTATAAGATTCAACACCCTCCAAAATAGTGGGATCATTACTTCCTAAAGTTGACACTCTTCCAAACCCACTTTCATCAATATAATCATCATAAATAGGAGGCGTGCTTTCATCATAATAAATTTGCTCATCAAAACTTGGGGGACAAAACATATCATCTTAATCACACATAGCATCCCCAAGCTTGTGGCTTTGCATATCATTAGCATCATGGGTATTCAAAGAATTCATACTAACAACATTGCAATCATGCTCATCATTCACATATTTTATGCCAAGCATTCTATGTAATTCTTCTTCTAGTACTTGAGCACAATTTTCCTTCCCATCATTTTCACGAAAGACATTAAAAAGATGAAGCATATGAGGCACCCTTAATTCCATTTTTTTGCAGTTTCCTTTTATAAACTAAACTAGTGATAAAACAAGAAACGAAAAGATTCGATTGCAAGATCTAAAGATATACCTTCAAGCAATCACCTCCCCGGCAACGACGCCAGAAACTGCTTGATGTCTACTACACAACCTTCTTCTTGTAGACGTTGTTGGGCCTCCAAGTGCAGAGGTTTGTAGGACAGTAGCAAATTTCCCGCAAGTGGATGACATAAGGTTTATCAATCCGTGGGAGGCGTAGGATGAAGATGGTCTCTCTCAAACAACCCTGAAACCAAATAACAAAGAGTCTCGTGTGTCCCCAACACACCCAATACAATGGTAAATTGTATAGGTGCACTAGTTCGGCGAAGAGATGGTGATACAAGTGCAATATGGATGGACGATATAGGTTTTTGTAATCCAAAAATATAAAACTAGCAAGGTAACTAATGGTAAAAGTGAGCACAAACGATATTGCAATGCTAGGAAACAAGGCCTAGGGTTCATACTTTCACTAGTGCAAGTTCTCTCAACAATAATAGCATAATTGGATCATATAACTATCCCTCAACATGCAACAAAGAGTCACTCCAAAGTCACTAATAGCGGAGAACAAACGAAGAGATTATGGTAGGGTACGAAACCACCTCAAAGTTATCCTTTCTGATCGATCTATTCAAGAGTCCATAGTAAAATAACACGAAGTTATTCTTTCTGTTCGATCTATCCTAGAGTTCGTACTAGAATAACACCTTAAGACACAAATCAACAAAAACCCTAATGTCACCTAGATACTCCAATGTCACCTCAAGTATTCGTGGGTATGATTATACGATATGCATCACACAATCTCAGATTCATCTATTCAACCAACACAAAGAACTTCAAAGAGTGCCCCAAAGTTTCTACCGGAGAGTCAAGACGAAAACGTGTGCCAACCCCTATGCATAAGTTCACGAGGTCACGGAACCCACAAGTTGATCACCAAAACATACATCAAGTAGATCACGTGAATATCTCATTGTCACCACAGATAAGCACATGCAAGAATTACATCAAGTGTTCTCAAATCCTTAAAGACTCAATCCGATAAGATAACTTCAAAGGGAAATCTCAATACATTACAACAGAATAGAGGGGGAGAAACATCATAAGATCCAACTATAATAGCAAAGCTCGCGATACATCAAGATCGTATCACCTCAAGAACACGAGAGAGAGAGAGAGATCAAACACATAGCTACTGGTACATACCCTCAGCCCCGAGGGTGAACTACTCCCTCCTTGTCATGGAGAGCGTCGGGATGATGAATATGGCCACCGGTGAGGGATCCTCCCTCCGGCAGGGTGCCGGAACAGGGCCCCGGTTGGTTTTTGGTGGCTACAGAGGCTTGCGGCGGCGGAACTCCCGATCTAGGTTTCTTTCTGGAAGTTTGGGGTTATATAAGAGGTGTTGGAGTCGGGAACAAGTCAGGGGGGTCCCCGAGGCGGCCACGAGGCAGGGGGCGTGCCCAGGGGGTAGGGCGCGCCCCCCACCCTCATGGGTGCCTCGGGACTCTTTTGGCCCATCTCCGATACTCCATGGGCTTCTTCTGGTCCAAAAATAATCTCCGTGAAATTTCAGGTCAATTAGACTTCGTTTGGTTTTCCTTTCCTGCGATACTCAAAAACAAGGAAAAAACAGAAACTGGCACTGGGCTCTAGGTTAATAGGTTAGTCCCAAAAATCCTATAAAATAGCATATAAATGCATATAAAACATCCTAAATGGATAATATAATAGCATGGAACAATAAAAAATTATAGATACGTTGGACACGTATCAGGCGTCGCAAGAGAGGTGGTACTCTTCCATATTTGCTTAAGTAATTGATCTCGCCCGGAAAATTGATCGTAAATTGTTTACTATACTTCTCTTGTCCGTACTAAATCGTAGTGGCTAGTTGAAAGCAAACATTGGTTGCAAAGTAGCTTTGTCCGGTTTGCACCTTCAGATCCGCCATGGCACGGTCACTATACTCATAATTTTCCCCTTTATATTCACTACCATCATCGTAGGTGCTTTGTGTCATGCTAGCACTGCTCTTCAAGACCTCAACCCATCAAGCGAAACAACATGCCACTCATAATTACAAAGCTTAGGTGTTGAAATACGAATCTGATATGATGCTCATATTATTAAAACAGAGAACATTTAGTTGGTCACCTAATGTTCCTATATTCGTTTCAAAAAGCATGTGCACCACCCACTGATCCAGATAGTTCCACTTTCGTGATTTTACTCTTGATGCTTAGGGTTTTCCCCTTTTATCTACTCTATTATGATCTACATAGGTGCTTTCTGTCGTACTAGCATTATTCCACCCTTCAAGCTAAGCAACACAACACTCAAAATTCTAAACCTTAGTTATTCAAATATGATTGTGATATGATACTGATATTAGTTAACAGACACATTTAATTGGTTAGCTAAAGGTCCCACTTGAGTTTCCAAATCATGTCGTGACATATAGAGAGACAACAGAATTGCATTTCTTTGTCACTTGTTGACTATACTTTCTTGTCCATACCAAATCTTATTTGTTATTTCAAAGCAAACATCGGTTGCTAACTACCCTTTGCGCGGTTTGCAGCTTCAGATCTGCCATCCCACTACCACGGTCAACACTATACTCATCATGCTTACGGTTTCCCCATTTTATGATGACCACGATCAGCCTACGTGGTTCGTGTCGTAATAACACTTCTCCACCCATCGAGCTAAACAAGCTTAGTTGTACAAATTCAAATCTGATATTATGTTGATATTAGTAAAACTGAGAGATGTTTAATTGCTCAGCTAAATATTCCTACTTTAGTTTCGAAATGCATGTGAGCCACATATGGAGAGACCAGAAGGAATAGTATTTCTCTATGCGCTCTGGTTCATCATGGGTGGGCAACCGACATTGTATAGAAAGACTTGTAATATCTTCAATACGCTTGCTCTTCTGCTCTTCTTTAAGACGATCCTCTTCTCTTCTTTAATAAGTATGTTCCTTGTTGGGAAGAGTAGCAGAGACATTTGCGGTCGACTAGTCAGGTCGAGTTGTTCTCCCTTAGTATATTTTGAATCTGTGAGGACAGGTCAACTTGTTCTTCTTTACTATATGTTGAAGCTGTCATCTGCGACATATCACCACTTCTGGAGCTTTCATATTCTGAGTAGTAGGCCACATTATATTAATGCACACACCAAATTACAGCATGCATGGCATCTCTTAGAAGAATTGCAGAGATAGCATAAAGGGGTTTACAGGGAGGCAGTATTGGATTAGGATCACTTCTGCATTACAAAGATAATCTCACTTGTTTTTATGTTTTCATGCATGTCAGCTATTGAACATGATCAAAATGAATATGAGAATGGGCGCACGAGAGGAATATTGCGGAACAATCCACTGGCTAACAAACTTGGCATGGTGGAGGATGGCCTATCTTATTCACCCATCAAGGTGCTTGCTCTAACTTGGCAAGGTTGTATTGGTCGCACATATTTTGCATCTGACCTCTTGCATTACTTCTACTTTGTTACACCATCTGCTTAGTTTAAGCATCATATATGAGTATATGCCATACCTATCCATTTTATGTACCTATTCCATGTGTCGTCATACTATGTTTTTCCAGTCAAATGTTGTTCTTTCATAAAAGATGTCCAAAAGGAAGAGGGTGAGTGTAGATCCTCAAGGAGTACAAACTAGGTATTTGGAAAAGGTAGTGATACCTGATAAATCAGATAGATCAGCAGCCACAGAAAACACAGGCCCAACTATACCACACTTTACCCTTACTCCACTGGCCAAACCCCTATTAGAACTGATGAGAGCCCAGCTCAGGTACTGTCTATGATATCAATTCAAAATTTAAACTCCTAAATTTCTGCATGTGCCTTACCTTCTCTCTTGTATGAAAACTAATTTTAGATGAATCTCCTTGCTCAAAGGATCATAGGATCTCACAACAATACTAGGATCTGCATTGCTCTTATCAGTACCTCTTGCCCTTTGTCAGCATACTTACACCCATTGCTGTTTGGTTATGTAGCATCACTGTAAATCTTTGCTTCTTTATCCCCCCTTTGCTTGAAATTATAAGATCTATATTTACTCTTAGACAAATGCAGAATTAACACAATGGTTATGAAGTTTTGGATTGCTCATGTAAGTACCTGTTGTCATGTACTCCCTATGTATCAAATTAATAATTGATCAATTGGAAGTATTTAGAACTTAATAGTGCTAGATACATCAATTTGAGCGACAAGTAATAACGAACGGTGGTGGTATTACTGTACTTGCATCGTGAGATAGTTGATTGTCTAGCATTACTCTGCATCTTATCTGCCCTTCCCTCCACTTTCTCCAAATTATCATATCTACATTTACTCTTACCAAAATGTTGAATAAAGCCAATGCCACTGCACATGTTGATGTCTGCATTCCTCTTGTTAGTACCTTTTGCCTTGTAACCCTGTACTTAATTAATTGCTATTTGATTATGTATCATCAATCTGCACCCGAGCTTCATTATCCTTTGTTTCTTCCAATATTATTTGATCTATATTTAATATTTGCAAAATGTAGAATAATGGCAATGCTTATAAAGAATTTTCTTTGGGGAATTTATTGAATTATCCTTCCAACAACATGGAGAAGGGCTTTGTCCAGCCCGTGTTAACATGTAATGTAAGTTTATCCTTCTCAAGCCTTCAAACTTTGTTCTAGTATAGAGTTGGATAGGCATCATTTCCTCCACTACTGTTTACTTTGCTGTTTACATTTGATTGGATGTTTTCAACAACTACCAGTTTTAAATTGTAGTTGTAAAAACATGTTCCTTATGTAGAACAGTTCCATTTATTTTCTTATATAAATGTGAAACCTGTTACGTGTCTCCTTGTTTCTCTTTCAGAGTTGTATCTCTTATGCCAGGCAGAACTTTAGGGAAGATAGTGAGCCAAATCATATTGAGGACGGCGAGATGACCCCAAGTTCCTGTCTTGATGAAGACAGTGAGTTGAAGCTACTCACCAGCACGTGTGAGACAACCTCTGTGCAGTCGCTGCCTTAATCAGTTCGACTGCTTCAGCCTCAACTTAAAGCGGAAAGGCTTGCTTCAGCTTAGCTCCGACTTGAAGTCAAAGATGCAAAGAAGATGTCAGAGGACTGCCATGCGCACTATCGTGCCATACAGCTAGGGATAGAGCATCTATCATTGACACAACTGAGGTCTCATCAGCTTGTTCTGCTGCTTGCGAGGCCCATCTTGGCCAGGGCTAGTGCCTTCTGAAGTGCTCTCAGTTTTGTATATTCTTTTTTCGGCGCGTTTATATGCACTGGTGGCGACCTTTGATGCCCAGTGTATGTAATCCGCGGTCACGTTGCGCTTTATTATCACCGGTAGCGAACTTTGATTCCCAGTGGATGTAATATGCCGTAATTTCTTCATTGTATAGTCTAGGTTTATTCTTTGGTCAGTATGTTGTAATTTGGGCCGGAAGGTTCAGTGGATCTCAGTGTTGTCGGTCTTCAGGTCGGCCCGTTACTCATATGTGCCAAAACATGGGCCTATAATCATCTTGGGCCATTAGCAAGTCTAAACCTATAGTAGTTTCCCGCCTTTAACAGGCCGAGTAAAGTTCTAGCTAGCTGGGCCAGAGAATACCATGGGCTTTTAACAGGCTAAAACCTCGATTGGGCCAGCGTTGGACCGAAAAATTACGGGCCAATACATGCCAAAACTGCCTAAGTCCCATGTTTGGCCCAAATAGGATGAGCAGTTAACAGGCCAAAATATATCTAGGGCCTGTTTGGCCCAATAAAATTATGGACTTTAAGCAGGCCAGTATCCATGCGGTCCATAGGCCCAAAAGTGTCACGGGCCATTATCAGATGGGTTGTAAGCAGGCTGGATTCAACGCGGGTTGTAATTAGGCCCAACTGTTCCACGGGCCATTAACAGGCCGATAGGCCTGTTGGGATGAAATTTATCCACGAAGACTACGGGCCGTTAAGAGGCCTAAAGTTACTTCAGACAAGAAATAGCCCTGTTTCTGCATGGGCCGTTAAAGGGCCTAAAGTTAAAACGGGCCCACAATGTCCCAGATGCACCACGGGTCGCTAACAGGCCAAAACTATTATCGGGACGAACTGGTTAACGGGCATTTAACAGGCTAAAATACAAAACTTGTCTTAGAATGGGCCCAAAAGAATAGTGGCCTGTTAACGGGCCTGATCCGATATGGGCCGTAATTTGGCCCAAAACACGGCAGGCTGTGAACGGGCCTGATCTGCTATGGGCCTCAATTTGGCCCAAAACATGGCAGGTTGTTAATGGGCTAGCCCACTAGTGTCTGAAAAAACATGGTGGGCTTTTAGCTGGGTCGACCTTTTCACTGGAATGGGCCTCTGTTGGGCCGTGCCATGTATCGACGTGTCATAGGTGCCTCCTGTCCAATGAGTGGATGACATCTGTCCCAACGGCGAGAAAACACGTGTTTCCTCCGGCCAATGAGAATTTTACACGTGGAAAATCCCCATTGGTCCGGGCTGTTAACGGGTTATCGGATCGAAAACCGGACCCGATAACTTAACGGCGACCCGTTATGGTCGATGCCATGTGTTGGTCACCCTTGACTAAAGCACTTCTATGACTCGGAATTTATCGTCATGAAAGTGGACACTTCCGTGATGATAATTTTGGTAATGTCATGGAACACTTCTACGACAGCACAGGTATGACTATCTTGATTCTGTCATAAAATCGTCATGGATGTATATGCATGACAGAAAACGTGACCTACTGTGACAAACACGTATCATCACGGAAGTGTATTTTTTTTGTAGTGCAATTAGTTCACAGTTTGATGTCTTTTGGTTTTCTTTGGTCAATGTGCAACACACGTTAATCTCTTCCCTGTAATCTTGACGGGTGTGCTCAGACGAGCGATGGCTTCGGAGTTGAGACCGGGGCGGCCTAGCAACAAGGACGACGGCAACTCAGGTTAGATCTGAGGCGGAGCCACCCAGCAATTCAGGACACAGGCGCGCGGCCGGCGAGTCCGAGTCCGGATCAAGCTCGAGCGGCTGTCGAAGGCGTGCCTGATTATGGCGGCTTAGGAACGAAGACAGAGGCAGAGACCAAGTCCGTGGCCTCAACTACTCTTGTTTTGTGCAGTAAATCCTTGTAGCAGGCGTACTTGTTCTCAGTTGGATCCAATCCGTGTGTTTGCAGCGGAAAAAACTCAGCGGACTCCATTGACTACTGCAGTAGGTTGACTACGGCAGAAAAATCCATCGATCTTGGTGGACTAGAGGACCGCAGCTGCTGGCGACTTGAAGCTCTGGCGGAGATGACTCACGGCCACGAATCTTCTCGGGACTTGAAACCTGTTGCCTTTTTCAATGATGGTTGGAGTCTTCCCTCGATACGTAATGAATAAAAGTTGATCTTGTTAAAGCTCACGTGCTAGAAGTAGCAGTAGTACTACTCCAAAATAAAAAATAGATCTCACAATCCGTGCAACTACTAGTACTTGGCCATGACTTTCTGTTAAGATAGCAACAGCAATAATCAATGATGGATTTGCTCTGGGTCAACTCGGAGCAGTGGCGGCTTTCAACCAAAAATTCTTAGTAGTGACTTCGTGTCATAATAGCGATTCGTCTTGTAGCTTGTAGCTATATTAGAAACTCCGGATCCCTTGGAACTTCCGAAATCCGTTAGTTTCAGGCGATTTAGAAACCCACCGAATAAATCGCAGGATGGCGGCAGCGAACAAACTATAACCCTAATTTCTCAAAAACCGGATATTCTTCATCCGGAAAATTGTGAATTTCTCGTTTCCTGGGAGATCCCTCCAAGAACTCATCACCACCATGCGCGAGCCCCACGGTGGGCGCCAACTATCGAGAATTTGTCACGGCAGATGTCCTAGTGTGAGGACTTACTTGTGAGGCCAACACATCTATATGGCAGCTTTAAAAGGGGTTGATCGGGATGAGAGACGAAAGGCGGATTAACACACAATACGAGGGTTTACACAGCTTCGGGCCCTGGGAAACATCATCCGGTAATAACCCTACATGCTGTTTGTGGCTAGGTCTCATTATGCCCATGAGGGAGTTGCTGTATAAGCCGACCCCCCTTTTGTTGTGTCTAGCCTTCGAGATTATTTCGCCTCTCTTGGGGTGCCCCGCCCCTCCTTATTTAAGTTGAAGGGGCGGGTTACATGACTAGTCCTAGTAGGATTAGGATTAGGATTACAAGTGGAGTCCTATTCTTGCTTCCTTTGTAAGGGAATATTCCTTATGCTTTCCTCTTAAGCCGACCCATCATAACATGAGCCGGCCTTCTGGGCCTTGGGCCTAGTCCTCTATCTCACCCGCCGTCGGGGCCATCAGTGAGTCACCAGGCTCGTGAGTCGTCAGACTAGTGAACCACCAGACTCGTGAGTCGCCAATCCTCCGGCGGGTTACCAATGAAACGCCAAGTCCCAGCCGGGTCATACCGCGGGGTATATCCCCGACAATGGTGATGCAGTTTTGGTATTTTGCTGCAACTGTATGGACAAGGGGATCCTCAATGCTCTCAACTGACACCGCATACCGCACTTTGCAGATTTGGCACACATAGTATAGAAGTATTACGCAATGGAAAGCGCCTGGAAAGCCCAGATAGCCCGGTGGGACACGCCCGCCTTCAAGCCTCCCACCGGACGGGCAAAAAGGATGCACCCTCGTGGGGCACCTAATCTTCCTCCCATGGGCAAGAAAATCAATCCCTTAGTGGGACATATAATTGTCTTTAAGGAATGGCTCGACAAGCCTTGTCAGATACACACAACGCCAAATACCGAACCAACACACAGCCTTCGGGCGTGTTGGATACTCTGGCAGGTGGCTAAGAGCGGTGAGGCTATCCTCACCAACACTACCCCAGAGAAGCCCTCTTCAGAGGATGACGATCTCAACGTATTTACGGTCTTCGAGACCTTTTCTTCAAATAATCGGTGCATAAGGGCGCTCCACGACCTCGCCGAAGTTAAACCAAGTAGTCGCAGGAAATCCTTGGAATGATACAACGATAACTTTCACCGCCAACGAAGAACCAAGGGCTCGATCATTCCGCGCACTAGCCTCTTTGGTCCTAAATCCAATCGTCAACGGCTTTCGGCTCGCTAAAGTACTCATGGATGGTGGCAGCGGACCGAACCAAATCTACAAGGACACGCTTGATAAAATACAAATAGACAAGAGCCGCATCGAGCAGAGCAGTACAACCTTTTGAGGCATTATCCCTAGTCGCGAAGCGCGATGTTCGGGGAAAGTTAAACTTTATGTGGTATTCGGCACACCGGAGAACTACAGGTCCAAAGAGTTAATCTTCCATGTGGCACCTTTCAACAGCGGATATCATGCCCTGTTGGGGCGAGACGCATTCACACGCTTTCAACCCATACCCCATTACGGGTATATGAAGCTCAAAATCCCCGGGCCCAACGGAGTTATCACTATCACCAGTGATCCGGACATAGCACTCCGCGCCGAAAACAAAACCACATCCCTGGCCCTCGAGGCACTATCCGAGGCCCTTGTGGCCGAGGAGCTCACCGCCCTGCATTCCACAGTGGATAGAGATGACATAATCCTTGATAAAAGGCCTAAGTCCACTTCTTTCAAACCAGCAGGCGAAATAGTCAAATTCCAAGTCCACCCGACGAATCCTAATAAAATATCCACCATTGGAGCACAGCTAAATTGGACGGTCGACGCTGCTCTAAGAGCATTCCTGCATGAAAATTGGGACATTTTTGCCTGGCATCCTTCAGATATGCCAGGAATCCCACGCAGACTGGCCGAACATAGTTTCAACATAATAAAGGGGTTCAAGCCAATTAAGCAAACGCTACGGTGATTTTCCGAACCCAAGCGACAAGCTATGGGGGAGGAGCTAGCCAAACTACTTGAAGCCGGGTTCATTAGAGAGATAAAACACCCGGATTGGCTAGCAAACCTGGTCATGGTACCAAAGAAAGACAAATCCTGGCGCCTTTGTGTCGATTTCAAAGACCTCAATAAGGCCTACCCCAAGGACCCCATCCCACTGCCCGCATTGACCAAATCATCGATGCAACTGCAGGACATGATTCACTGTGTTTCCTCGAGGCATACTCCGGATACCATCAGATTAAGATGAAGGAATCCTTTCAGGCCGAAACATCATTCATCACTCCGTACGGGCCTATCTACTTTAACACTATGCCTTTTGGACTCAAAAACGCCGGCGCCACTTACCAACGCATGATTCAAACATGCCTGGAAAAACAAATTGGCAAGACGGTGGAGGCATATGTCGATGATGTAGTCATCAAAACTAAACATGTCGAATCATTGGTGGACGACTTATGTCTTACATTTGATAACCTTCGAACATATGACATATGGCTTAATCCGGAAAAATGCGTTTTCGGCGTTCTGGCCGGAAGGCTGCTCGGGTTCATTGTTTCCAATAAAGGAATCGAAGCAAATCCGACCAAAATCCGAGCCTTGTCACAGTTGGCAATACCAACAGACCTAAAGCAAGTCCAAAAATTAGCAGGGTGCGTAGCAGCCTTGATCCGCTTTATCTCCAGATTGGGAGAGAAGGCATTGCCACTATATCGCCTGCTTCGACATACGGACCACTCTGAGTGGACAGACGCGGCAATAGCCAGGTTGGAGGAAATAAAAACTCTGCTAGCAAACAACCCAATTCTTGCCGCACCGAACATTGGCGAACCTATGCTACTGTACATATCTGCAACTCACCAGGTGGTGAGCGCAGTACTCATCATTGAACGAGAGGAAGAGTGACATAAATTCCCACTCCAAAACCCGTATACTATTGTCGGTGTTCTGGGAACGGGGGTCCCCAGACTTTCCTGCCTGCGGCCCATGGCGTGGCTAAGCAGCGGGCCGTACGACCCATCTTCATCAACAAGGCATCCAAGACATTCGCAAGGGCCCGAGCCTCGCGAGGCGGATGACACAAGGCCTCCTCTGGAGTGGCCTAGCCAGGCAGGCTCATGAGGAGCAGAGATATCAAGGCGGGGCAAACCTCACGAGGGACTCATGGCGTGAGCCATGACGAACAGCGCCAGGTGGGCGCCAGGCGAGCGCCGGTGCGTGCAGAGTCCTTGTTTCCTCTTTGGTGCTAAGGAGGCAAGCGCATGCGAAGAGTACCGAGGCATCAGGCAAAGGTTGCCATATTAGTGCAACAAGACCAAGACCAGGAGGACCGCAAGGCGGAGGTCATCATGGAGCCCAAGACGGCGTCATCCCAGGGCTTTTCGCAGGCGAAGACCGCTTTTGTCTGGATAGCTTGTACTAGCTGCCCCCCTTCAAATTTTCCCGCCGTTGTTGGCTCCCTTCCCTCTCAACATTTGGGAAGAGGACCAGGGCCTCTATAAATAGGACTAGCCACCACAGTAGTAGGAAAACTTGAACAGAGCGAGAAGCCAACACTCGCACAAGAACACCTCAACCTCAGGAGGCTGTTCTTCCCTTGTACTATTCATCATCAGCCCAAGAGGCAATCCACCACCACCACACTGAAGTAGGGTATTACACCACATCGGTGGCCCGAACCAGTATAAACCTCGTGTCTCTTTCTGTGTTGTGAGTTCGTCGAGTTCGTCCGCAAGATCCTAGCGAGCTTGAGCGTAGATCGGTAGGAGGGAAAGACTTCGCGTGCACCCCAGTGTTCGAACCTTAAGGGTTTGCCGGAACCCCACATCCGACATTTGGTGCACTAGGTAGGGGTGTGCTGTGGTTTCCCTTCCATCGGTTCGTTGCTCCGCCGCTCCGTCGTCTCCATGGCGGACGCTCGCCGTGCTCGAGCTGAGCATCGGGCCGCCCTCTCCGCCTGTGTCGCTCAGACGGCTCCTGTGGGGGGGCCACCTCGTCGCTCTCCGTCTCCCATCGCCAACGCTGCCACCGGCCTGGCGGGGAATGAGCAGCAGGCGTCCTTGCTGCATCCCTCGGTGCGGCAGGACGGCCGCACCGCTACTCCATCGCTCACCCCTGCTGGTTCTTCGTCCCGCACGCATAGCGCTCCCATGGAGGCACGAGTTGCGCTCATCGCGGCGAATGAGCTCCTGCGCTACTTCCCTGTCGACGAAGTCTACGAGGAGTGGCTCGACCGCGTCGCCGAGCTCGTCCGCGCCGCAGAGGGCTCTCCAGCGCCGTCCAATTCTCTGCCTCCCCCTCAACCAGCCGCGGGCTACGGGGCTCATGGCGTGCCTCCACCACCTCACCCCCAAGACGGTGCCTTGGCACCGAGGCGCGCACCTCCACGGCGTGATCCACCGCCCCCGGTGCACGCGCGCAAAGAAAGAAGCTGGCAAGAAATCCCGCGGCCGCGAGAGGCTGCGCCGGCGCTCCCCGCGCCACCTCGTCAAGACCACGCACCGCCCACGGTGGCGCAGCGCGAGCCGCGTCAAGACCAAGCTCCACTCCTGAAGCGGGCCTCGGCAACCACAGCCGGCTGCCGCGCCTTCACCCCCGAGTTGCGTAGCGTCGCTTGGCCAGGCAAGTTCAAGCCAAACCTGCCTCCTCGCTACGACGACACCGTGGACCCTGCGGAGTTCCTGCAGCTCTACGAGCTGAGCATCGAAGCAGCCAACGGCGACGAAAAAGTCATGGCGAACTGGTTTCCCATGGCTCTCAAGGACGGGGCCCGCTCTTGGCTCCTGAACCTGCAGCACGGGTGGATCCCCTCCTGGGACGAGATGCGCAACCGCTTCGTCGCCAACTTCCAGGGCACTCGCGACCGTCCTCCGGCCGCGGGTGACCTGCGCCGCAACAAGCAACAGCCAGGAGAAACCCTCCAAAAGTACATCCAGCGCTTCAACAACACCCGCCTCAAGATCCCCAAGGTCACCGACGAAGCCATCATCTTCGCGTTCTCCGACGGCATCCGCGACGTTGATCGATTGAAAGTGCAGCGGGATATTTACGCCCCAAACTACGGATGTCGTATTCTCCTTAGGGACTAGGCGACAACAGTCGTGCTCGGCTAAAGCCAGATCAGACGAAAAGGTTTTTGATATTGCAAGACAAACGAAAATAAAGCAAGTTTGTTCCAGAAAATCATTGACAAATAAGATGTACTCACTATATTTTTGGTATTTTTATTTGTTTTACTTTGGGAACTAAAATACTAGCACATGCTAACATGAGAAACAAGGAAAACTACAAGACAGCAACACATATATGTTCAGCAACTAGTATGAAAGAAAAGAATTAAGATCAAGGGACAAGAACAGAAGTACTTCACATCACAAGCATATATATACTCACACGTACATAGCTAACACAGGGACTAAGAATAAAGATGTTCAAAACTACTCACTTGACAGAGAGCACAAACAACACAAAAATAGACAAGTAAGCTAGGTTCTTACAAATGACTAGTTGATAAACAGAGCACATATATTGAACAGTACTACTAGACAAATCTGAACAACACATGCCATACAAATCTCAATTCTAAACATTACAAAATACTAAACATTATACTACTCAAGATTACAGAAATTTGAGAGAGAGAAACAACAGCAGCAAGTTAGGGAAGTTGAGCGGAGGAGGAGCAGCGAAGGGGTTCAGAGAGAAAGAGAGAGACAGCAGGGGCGGCAGTAAGTTCAGAGAAGGAGCAGCAGCAGTAGGTTCAGAGAAAGAGTAGCAGTAGGTTCAGAGAAGGAGCGGCAATAAGGTTTGGGAAGAAGAGGCAGCAGGGGAAAGGAGTAGTAGAAGCAGCGTGGAGGCGCAGGGGAGAAGAGAGCAACAACAGTTTGAGGCGAGGGAAGAAGAGAAGCAGCAGTAGGTTCAGAGAAGGCTTCAACAGAGGCGCAACATGTAGTTTGGAGATGGAGAAGGAGTTCGGGTTCAGGGAGCAACAACAGAGGTGAGGAAGAAGAGGGTAGCAGTAGGAGGACTGGAGGATGGTGTGGTGGCGCTGGATATGGTGATGGATGGTGTGTGGCGGCGGTGCTGGAGATGGTGATGGATGGCGCGGTGGTTCGAGGTGGTGATGCGGCGCTGGTAGTGGCGGGTGGTGGAGATGGAGTGGATGATGGAGTGGTGGCTGGATGGACGGCGCTGGGCGCTGGTGGCGCACCTACCACGCCGGCCTGGCCATGGCGGCGGCCAGAGGTGGAGAAGAAGGGTAAGGGAAAGAGAGAGATGCCAGGCCCGATTTGGGGATTGAGAGCGCTAGGGATTTGATCCCCTTAATCAGATCTTCCCCTTTGCAATCTGGCCCCTCTCCTTTTCTTCCTTCTGCACAAGTTGGTCCTCCTCTTATTTAGGCAAACCCTTCAAGCTTTAGTGTTCATCACACTTGGGTCCCTCCATCTTTCTGTCCTGCCCTTGTCTCTTCTCATCAGCCCCATAGTCCAAATTTTGAAGTTTATAGGCCTTTTCGCCCTATTCTGCAAAATAAACAAATTACTAGTCACGAGCTCTTTCGTGAATATCATTTGAATATTCGATAATTCTAAGCAAGGATAGATTGACATATCTCAATAAATGGTGTATATGTGTGCCCAAATCGTATATATGAAATGTGCTTATCAAGTACCCCCACACTTAAATCTTTGCTTGTCCTCAAGCAAAGGCATTTGACAAGAGCAAGGTAGTGATCAGCGAACTGACTAGAGAATGTCCCAGTGAAGTAGATCTCCAAACAATGCATGCTTTGAACTTTTGCTAGTGAAAATCAATGGTTAAGAGTGCTACAAAGCAGTATGATACTAGTAAGCATGACCATTTTTAACTTTTACAATGATAAAAGAGGATCAACAAGTTTAAATGATGACTGTGCCAAATGGTTCCTAAAGAGAGCATGATCTCGAGAACAAAATGAACTGGAATTAAATCTTGTGATCAATCGATCATTTTGGCGCCTATCACGCGGGTGACCTGAGTTCGATCCCCGGCAACGGCGCCAAAATGATCGATTGAAAGTGCAGCGGGATATTTACGCCCCAAACTACGGATGTCGTATTCTCCTCAGGGACTAGGCAACGACAGTCGTGCTCGGCCAAAGCTAGATCTGACGAAAAGGTTTTTGATATTGCAAAACAAACGAAAATAAAGCAAGTTTGTTCCAGAAAATCATTGACAAATAAGATGTACTCACTATATTTTTGGTATTTTTATTTGTTTTACTTTGGTAACTAAAATACTAGCACATGCTAACATGAGAAACAAGGAAAACTGCTAGACAGCAACACATATATGTTCAGCAACTAGTATGAAAGAAAAGAATTAATATCAAGGGACAAGAACAGAAGTACTTCACATCACAAGCATATATATACTCACACGTACATAGCTAACACATGGACTAAGAATTAAAGATGTTCAAACTACTCACTTGACAGAGAGCACAAACAACACAAAAATAGACAAGTAAGCTAGGTTCTTACAAATGACTAGTTGATAAACAGAGCACATATATTGAACAGTACTACTAGACAAATCTGAACAACACATGCCATACAAATCTCAATTCTAAACATTACAAAATACTAAACATTATACTACTCAAGATTACAGAAATTTGAGAGAGAGAGAAACAGCAGCGGCAAGTTAGGGAAGTTGAGCGAAGGACTAGCAGCGAAGGGGTTCAGAGAGAAAGTGAGAGACAGCAGGGGCAGCAGTAAGTTCAGAGAAGGAGCAGCAGCAGTAGGTTCAGAGAAAGAGTAGCAGTAGGTTCAGAGAAGGAGCGGCAGCATGGTTTGGGAAGAAGAGGCAGTAGGGTAAAGGAGTAGTAGAAGCAGCGTGGAGGCGCAGAGGAGAAGAGAGCAACAGCAGTTTGAGGCGAGGGAAGAAGAGAAGCAGCAGTAGGTTCAGAGAAGGCTTCAGCAGAGGCGCAGCATGCAGTTTGGAGATGGAGAAGGAGTTCGGGTTCAGGGGAGCAACAACGGAGGTGAGGAAGAAGAGGGTAGCAGTAGGAGGACTGGAGGATGGTGTGGTGGCGTTGGATATGGTGATGGATGGTGTGCGGTGGCGGTGCTGGATGGCGCGGTGGTTCGAGGTGGTGATGCGGCGCTGGCAGCGACGGTTGGTGGAGATGGAGTGGATGATGGAGTGGTGGCTGGATGGATGGCGCTGGTTGCTGGTGGTGCACCTACCATGCCAGCCTGGCCATGGCGGCGGCCGGAGGTGGAGAAGGAGGGTAAGGGAAAGAGAGAGAGATGCCAGACCCGATTTGGGGATTGAGAGCGCTAGGGATTTGATCCCCTCGATCAGATCTTCCCCTTTGCAATCTGGCCCCTCTCCTTTTCTTCCTTCTGCACAAGTTGGTCCTCCTCTTATTTAGGCAAACCCTTCAAGCTTTAGTGTACATCACACTTGGGTCCCTCCATCTTTCTGTCGTGCCCTTGTCTCTTCTCATTAGCCCCATAGTCCAAATCTTGAAGTTTATAGGCCTTTTCGCCTTATTCTGCAAAATAAACAAATTACTAGTCACATGCTCTTTCGTGAATATCATTTGAATATTCGATAATTCTAAGAAAGAATAGATTAACATATCTCAATAAATGGTGCATATGTGTGCCCAAATCGTATATATGAAATGTGCTTATCAAGTACCCCCACACTTAAATCTTTGCTTGTCCTCATGCAAAGGCATTTGACAAGAGCAAGGTAGTGATCAGCGAACTAACTAGAGAATGTCCCAGTGAAGTAGATCTCCAAACAATGCATGCTTTGAACTTTTGCTAGTGAAAATCAATGGTTAAGAGTGCTACAAAGCAGTAGGATACTAGTAAGCATTACCATTTTTAACTTTTACAATGATAAAAGAGGATCAACAAGTTTAAATGATGACTGTGCCAAATGGTTCCTAAAGAGAGCATGATCCCGAGAACAAAATGAACTGGAATTAAATCTTGTGATCAATCGATCATTTTGGCGCCCGTCACGCGGGTGACCCGGGTTTGATCCCCGGCAACGGCGCCAAAATGATCGATTGAAAGTGTAGCGGGATATTTACGCCCCAAACTACGGATGTTGTATTCTCCTCAGGGACTAGGCGACGACAGTCGTGCTCAGCCAAAGCTAGATCAAACGGAAAGGTTTTTGATATTGCAAGACAAACGAAAATAAAGAAAGCTTGTTCCAGAAAATCATTGACAAATAAGATGTACTCACTATATTTTTGGTATTTTTATTTGTTTTACTTTGGGAACTAAAATACTAGCACATGCTAACATGAGAAACAAGGAAAACTACAAGATAGCAACACATATATGTTCAGCAACTAGTATGAAAGAAAAGAATTAAGATCAAGGGACAAGAACAGAAGTACTTCACATCACAAGCATATATATACTTGTAGGATCGGAAGTATGTCTAGAGGGGGGGGGTGATTAGACTACTTGATCAAATAAAAATCTAGCCTTTTCCAATTTTAGTTCTTGGCGGATTTTAGCTATCTTAGCACAAGTCAAGCAATCTCCACACAATTCAAGCAAGCATGCAAAAGAGTATATGAGCAGCGGAAAGTAAAACATGCAACTTGCAAGAATGTAAAGGGAAGGGTTTGGAGTATTCAAACACAATTGGAGACACGGATGTTTTTGGCGTGGTTCCGATAGGTGGTGCTATCGTACATCCACGTTGATGGAGACTTCAACCCACGGAGGGTAACGGTTGCGCGAGTCCACGGAGGGCTCCACCCACGAAGGGTCCACGAAAAAGCAACCTTGTCTATTCCATCACGGCCATCACCCACGAAGGACTTGCCTCACTAGCGGTAGATCTTCACGAAGTAGGCGATCTCCTTGCCCTTACAAACTGCTTGGTTCAACTCCACAATCTTGTCGGAGGCTCCCAAGTGACACCTAGCCAATCTAGGAGACACCACTCTCCAAGAAGTAACAAATGGTGTGTTGATGATGAACTCCTTGCTCTTGTGCTTCAAATGATAGTCTCCCCAACACTCAACTCTCTCTCACAGGATTTGGATTTGGTGGAAAGAAGATTTGAGTGAAAAGCAACTTGGGGAAGGCTAGAGATCAAGATTCATATGGTTGGAATGGAATATCTTGAGCTCAACACAAGTGTAGGTGGTTCTCTCTCAGAACATGTGTATTGGAAGTGTAGATGTGTTCTGATGGCTTTCTCCACGAATGAAGAGTGGGTGGAGGGGTATATATTGCCTCCACACAAAATCTAACCGTTACACATAATTTGCCAAACTCGGTGGGACCGAATGGTTAAACTCGGTCAGACCGATTCAGCAAACCTAGTGACCATTAGGATTTTCGGTGGGACTGAGATGCAACTCGGTAGGACCGATATGGTTAGGGTTCGGGCATAACGTAATCTCGGTGTGACCGATTACACAAACTCGGTGTGACCGTCACAGTGGTGGATCGCCCGTTTCTTCGGCGGAAGTGGCTCTGGATCCTCACGGGGAGCTTTCCCTTTCTCCTCGGCCGAAAACCTTCTAATGGGCACCATTATTGTCAGCAGCGGAGCGAGCAGGACGAAGCAAGAAAGCAAGGAGAAGATGGGCAACGGGGGCTCCGCCCCCTCCCCATTTATAGCGAGAGGAGGCCAACCGGCGTCTCCCACGATCGCAGGTAATGATGGTTTTCCTTGCATGTCGCAGGGACTTGTCAAATCATGCAGTCGCCGAGGCAGCGTGGGGAAGTGAAGACGCCCACGTCCAATCAACCGCCACTCGTCGACCGAGGTTGCAGGCTTTTGGGACCCGCGGCACTCCGACCTTGACCCTTGGCTTCGCCGCGAAGCCAAGCCCGAGCGCACCTTGGGCCCGGGGCTACTGTCGGTGTTCTGGGAACGGGGGTCCCCAGACTTGCCTGCCTGCGGCCCATGGAGTGGCTAAGTAGCGGGCCATACGACCCATCTTCATCAACAAGGCATCCAAGACCTTCGCAAGGGTCCGAGCCTCGCGAGGCGGACGACACAAGGCCTCCTCTGGAGTGGCCTAGCCAGACAGGCTCACGAGGAGTGGAGATATCAAGGTGGGGCAAACTTCACGAGGGACTCGTGACGTGAGCCATGACGAACGGCGCCAGGCGGGTGCCAGGCGGGAACCGGTGCGCGCATAGTCCTTGTTTCCTCTTTGGTGCTAAGGAGGCAAGCGCAGGAGAAAAGTACCGAGGCATCAGGCAAAGGTTGCCATATTAGTGCAACAAGACCAAGACCAGGAGGACGGCAAGGCGGAGGTCATCGTGGAGCCCAAGATGGCGTCATCCCAGGGCTTTTCGCAGGTGAAGACCGCTTTTGTCAGGATAGCTTGTACTAGTTGTCCCCCTTCAAATTTTCCCGCCGTTGTTGGCTCCCTCCCTGCTCAACATTTGGGAAGAGGACCAGGGCCTCTGTAAATAGGACTAGCCACCACAGTAGTAGGACAACTCGAACAGAGCGAGAAGCCAACACTCGCACAAGAACACCTCAACCTCAGGAGGTTGTTCTTCCCTTGTACTATTCATCATCAGCCCAAGAGGCAACCCACCACCACCACACTGGAGTAGGCTATTACACCACATCGATGGCCCGAACCAGTATAAACCTCGTGTCTCTTTCTGTGTTGTGAGTTCGTCGAGTTCGTCTGCAAGATCCTAGCGAGCTTGAGCGTAGATCGGTAGGAGGGAAAGACTTCGCGCGCACCCCAGTGTTCGAACCTTAATGGTTTGCCGGAACCCCACATCCGACAACTATGTATCGATGGTTCTCACACCATGCAAATCCCGATACCCACAATATTGAAAGATAGCGTATGCGGTTTTCATTGCATCTCGGAAGCTGCGACACTACTTTCAGGAGTGCTCAATCATGGTGGCCTCTGAGGTACCACTCAATGACATCATAAACAATCGATACGCCATCGGCTGCATTGCAAAATGGCCCATCGAGCTCTTACCATTTGAAATAACATACAAACCCCGCCGAGCTATCAAATATCAGGTGTTGGCCGACTTTGTCGCCGAATGGATGGAAGCCGAACTTCCTAAAGAGTACGGCACATACTCCTACTAGGTGATGTACTTCGACGGCTCCAAAATGTTAGCCGAATTGGGGCCGGTGTCATCCTAACATCCCCTACAGGGGACACAGTCCGTTACGTATTGCAAATCATGTATACGGACTCCAATAACGCAGCCGAATACGAGGCACTACTGCATGGTCTCTGGATGGCTATTTCTATGGGCATACAACGCCTCGAGGTGCGCGGGGATTTAAACCTCGCAATATCCCAAATAAACGGAGAACTCGATGCAAAAGATCCAAAGATGGCAGCTTACCGCAACGCCGTACTCAAAATATCAGCTCGGTTCGAGGGGCTCGAATTTCATCAGGTGGCCCGAGACAGTAACCAAGAAGGAGACATCCTTGCTTGAATGGGCGCTAAACGCGACCCCGTCCCTCCTAACACCTACATGGAAAGGCTCTTTAAGCCATCCGTGGTATGGCAAGACGAGAGCAGAAATACCAGCCCGACGCCGATCACACCCTTGTATGCCGAACACGATTCGGATATCATCGGGGGCTCAGGCAGAGAACGAACGCCTTCCGCCCATGTAATCATGGCGGTAATCGCTCCATGGACCGAACCCTTCCTGGCCTACCTTAATAGGCAGGAGCTCCCTGATGACCAGAATGAGGCTCGTTGTATCGTTCGATGCTCGAAAGCCTACAAGGTTCATGAAGGAGAGCTCTACAAGAAAAGCACTACTGGAGTCCTTCAAAGAAGTATCTCCAAAGAGGAGGGGCGGCAACTCTTGGACGAAATACATGCTGGCCTCGTCGGCCATCACTCCGCAGCTCGGGCCCTCGTAAGCCAGGCCTTCTGTACATGTTTCTTCTGGCCCACGGCCCGAGCAGATGCACAGGCCCTTGTACAGTGTTGTGTCGGGTGCCAGCTCTTTGCCAATCAAAGCCATATGCCGCCCACAGCCCTAAGAACAATCCCCATTATCTGGCCTTTTGCGGTCTGGGGGCTAGACATGGTCGGACCCCTTAAAGGGGTAAGCCATAAGAAGAAATATTTACTGGTTATGGTTGATAAATTCACTAAGTGGATAGAGGCCAAACCAGTAAAAACAACTGAAGCCGGACCGGTGATAGATTTTATCTCTGATGTTGTACACCATAACAGTGTCGCCCATAGCATTATTACTGACAATGGCTCTAATTTCACATCCTATGAGGTGAAAATTTGGTGTGCTCATCTAGGTATTAAACTCGATTATGCATTCGTGTATCACCCCCAAACAAATGGTCAAGTTGAACGGGCCAATGGCCTGATAATGAGCGGCATCAAACCCAGACTAGTCCGATCCTTAAAGGAGTCGGATAAACACTGGGTCGAGGAGCTCGACTCCATACTTTGGGGGCTGCGGACTACACCCAATCGCACGACTAGATACAAACTATTCTTCGTGGTGTACGGCGGAGAGGCTGTCCTGCCCTGCGATATTATTCATGACTCACCTCGAGTGCGCATGTATGAGGAGAGAGAGGCCGAGCTCGATCGACAAGATGACTTAGATGGCCTGGAGGAGGAGCACGATGTCGCGAGAGCCCGTTCAGCATTATACCAACAACAAGCTCGAAGATACCAAAGCAGAGAAGTGTGAGAAAAGACTTATAATGTCGGTGAACTCGTTCTATGCCTACCAGAGAAGAAAAAGGACAAGCTCAAGCCCAAACGGGAGGGTCCCTTCATTATAGATGAAGTTCTCACCAGAGGAGCCTATCGCCTTCGCAATGCATCGGACAATCGCTTAGAGCCAAACCCATGGAACGCCGTCAGACTCCAAAGATTCTACGCCTAAGTCCGGACACATTGTTCGTTACCTTTTTCTCCTTTTTCAATTTTTCCTTTTTTTCGTTTCTTTTACAACTTCTAGCGTGTGTTCGGGTAAGCCGCACACTTGAGGGGTATACATCCTTAAATGTACACACCCCACCATCACAGTATTGGCATGCATAAACAGCGCATGCTTACCCAGGGAGAGGAACCCTTAATGGAACTATTGTCTCTGGAAGATGTTTCTTACGTTAAAAAGTAATATAACATAACTCCCCGAGCACAGTTTGTCTGTTCAAGCACTATGACCGGATTGCCTGGTTTCCGCACATACTGGGTGTTTACCACATGTATAGTATTCGAAAATACTCCAACCCTTGGGTTTCGGAGGTCGAAGAGGAACGTCTGCCATGACAATCTTTTACAATTCGGCCAGAGATAAATTCGACGATAAAGTGTATTGTTACATAAAATCACACGTCTACTCTTTACCTATGTCATCTATCTGGCTGTCTAACTTACAGTCCTGTTGCGGAAATTTGGCGGCTGCCTTCACTTGGTCGTACACCAAGCCAACCAGAATTTCTTGTCCGTCTGGTCCCCGTGGTCCGACCCAGGCCATATGATTCGGATCAAGTCCGGCATACCATGTTTTCACCATGGCCCAGGCTTCTTGTGCACCTTCTTGACATGCGGATGCCTTCCATAGCTCAAAACAAAGACGAACTCCCTTGAATAAATCCGCAAGCTCTCCCATCATTCCCGGAAGGGAATCGGACGGCCATAAAGCCTTAGCCATGTTCCTCATCGCTTTCTGAGCTCGCTCGTGCACTTTGGATAGCTCCTGAAGTAAGTCGCCTTGAAATCTGGACACTTCTCCCTCAGGCCGCCCAGTTAACACACCTACAGGAACAGTCTCATAAAACTTTCCATGTACGGGACCATATGAAAGTTAGGTTCAAGGACATACTAAATATGCCGCCTTTTAGCTTTCTGTTCTCCTTCAAGGCATCCGATAGATGGGCTCTTACGTCCATTAGCTCTTCGCCTTGCTTGATGTTTGCATCCTGTAGCTTGCTCTTCTCATTAATGGTCCGTGTTAATACACATTGACTAGTGGCTTCTTGCCCTTCGGCATGTTGTTTGTCCGCTTGAGCAGCCTTCAGCATCTCCTGCAACTGCTCTGTCAATCCTGCAGCCGAAAATAAAGCAATGCATATTTAAAAATCAGTGTTGGCGCAAAATCATCTTTTCCGGACACTGTTGTTACCATTAGGTGCCTTCCTGGATTTCTTCACATTTTCCAGTTCGGCGGTAATAGGAGTTAGCTTGGTCCGGCATTCTTCCAGCTCCTTGGACATTGTGTCATTTTTCGCCGCGAGTACCTGGTGATATAATGACACTTGAATCAGTTGGGTCAACTGCTTCAAGTCTCGGGGGCTACTGGCACATGCTTATTGAATCTACCCAAAGTTTTTTACCCGCATATCCTTTGAAAGCTGGTGAATGGCTCCGGCAAGTCCATCCCGGGCAGCTCGGATATATGCATTCATAGAGCTGAGAGCATTGAACGCTTCTTTGGTGAAACTTGGGTCGCCATGGCTTCTTTCCGCCGCTGATGATTCATTGCACTCTCCACTTCGGAATTGGTGACGGATACATCATCCGAATCCGCTTGAAGATGACAATCCGGTGTTGCGCCCGTATCGACGCTAGTCCTTAGGGCAGGGTCCGGAACCGGATTAGTCGACGCATGGCCGGCGAGGTCCCCGTATATAGTCCAGCGTATACTCTTCCTAAAATATGACACAGCAGGAAACGTCACAATCCGGCCTATCCACAAGATGCATGTTAAAAATTGTACCTCTTTGGTGAAGGTGGGGGCTCGGTGGTATCGCCGTTTGCTTTTCTTTTCAAAGACTCGCCCTGCGCAGGCGTCGCCTTCTTGGCAGACGCTTCTGATACAACGCGGCGAGAGAGTGCCGCCCCTTCGGAGCATGAGAGAGTGTGGTGGGTGAGGCGAGATGGGAAAACTCTTTTGGAGGAGACGTCTCCTGGGTACTTATGTGGAAGCAGGGGAGAAGGCTGGGGTAATCAGCTATAATGGCCACTTCTGTGTCGTCATAGCTCGCCTGATAAAAGATCCCCTCCTTAAGTTCTATAAATATATCCAGATCTTCTTCATATCCGGGATCCAGATCTCGAATATGGTCCTCTAGCTGTGGACCGGGATATAGACCCCCTCGACGACCTTTCTCCACTCCTGTTAAAATAGCCAGATTAAATTCGGTTAGCATAACTCTGGAAAGAGATTGAGTGTGGTCAATAATCAAAGAAACAACTCACCCAGGGGATGGGGTTGTACATGGAAAAGCCTTCCCGACATGTCAAACGAGCGAAGTCTTCCTTCTCCCCTTTGTAAAGGTCAGCTAAGATGGTGGCCAGGGCGGTTAAATTGTCTGGACCCTTGCGCAGACAACGGGACACATCGTCCTCTCCATTATAATTCCACATGGGAAGACCTCTAGATTGAGTGATACGTCTCCAACGTATATATAATTTTTTATTGTTCCATGCTATTATATTATCTGTTTTGGATGTTTAATGGGCTTTAGTATACCTTTTTATATTATTTTTGGGACTAACCTATTAACCGAAGGCCCAGTGCAAATTGTTGTTTTTGCTTGTTTTAGTGTTTCGCAGAAAAGGAATATCAAACGGAATCCAAACGGAATGAAACCTTCGCGAGGATCTTTTTTGGAACAAACGCAATCCTGGAGACTTGGAGTGGAAGTCAAGGAAGCAACGAGGCAGCCACGAGGCAGGAGGGCGCGCCCCCCACCCTCGTGGGCCCCTCGTAGCTCCACCGACCTACTTCTTTCGCCTATATATACTCTTATACCCTCAAAACATCCAGGGGAGCCACGGAACCAGTTTTCCACCGCCGCAACCTTTTGTACCCGTGAGATCCCATCTTGGGGCCATTTTCGGCAATCTGCCGGAGGGGGATTTGATCACGGAGGGCTTCTACATCAACACCATAGCCTCTCCGATGATGTGTGAGTAGTTTACCACAGACCTTCGGGTCCATAGTTATTAGCTAGATGGCTTCTTCTCTCTCTTTGGTTCTCAATACAAAGTTCTCCTCGATGTTCTTGGAGATCTATTCGATGTAATACTTTTTGCGGTGTGTTTATCGAGATCCGATGAATTGTGGGTTTATGATCAAGATTATCTATGAACAATATTTGATTCTTCTCTGAATTCTTATATGCATGATTTGATATATTTGCAAGTCTCTTCGAATTATCGATTTAATTTGGCCTACTAGATTGATCTTTCTTGCAATGGGAGAAGTGCTTAGCTTTGGGTTCAATCTTGCGGTGCTCGATCCCAGTGACAGAAAGGGAACCGACACGTATTGTATTGTTGCCATCGAGGATAAAAAGAGGGGGTTTATATCATATTGCTTGAGTTTATCCCTCTACATCATGTCATCTTGCCTAATGTGTTACTCTGTTCTTATGAACTTAATACTCTAGACGCATGCTGGATAGCGGTCGATGCGTGGAGTAACAGTAGTAGATGCAGAATCTTTTCGGTCTACTTGACACGGATGTTATGCCTATGTTCATGATCATGCCTAGATATTCTCGTAACTATGCGCTTTTCTATCAATTGCTTGGCAGTAATTTGTTCACCCACCGTAATATATGCTATCTTGAGAGAAGCCACTAGTGAAACCTATGGCCCCCGGGTCTACTTTACATCATATAAGTTTCCAATCTATAATTATAGTTTACTATTTATTTTGCAATCTTTACTTTCCAATCTATACAACAAAAATACCAAAAATATTTATATTATTATCTTTATCAGATCTCACTTTTGCAAGTGGCCGTGAAGGGATTGACAACCCCTTTATCGCGTTGGTTGCAAGGTTCTTGATTGTTTGTGTAGGTACTAGGCAATTTGCGTGTAGTCTCCTACTGGATTGATACCTTGGTTCTCAAAAACTGAGGGAAATACTTACGCTACTTTGCTGCATCACCCTTTCCTCTTCAAGGGAAAACCAACGCATGTTCGAGAGGTAGGATGGAGCGGCTGAACGCATCGCGTTATTGAAATTGCCATTACCTCAATTATAAACAGCCCGGAGTTGGCAAGTACTATGATCTTGTTTCCTAGCCTCGAAACCTCCGCACTGTCTTCTTCTTCGAGCCTTCATGGACGCCAGTTGGCGTGCTTCTTTAAAGGAACACTGGAGAATTCAGGAAGACCATGCCGGATTGGGTCGAGAAGAACGACATCTTCTATATAAAACCACTCCGAGGGCCACTCTTCGAATGCCTTCTTCGGAGTGCCGCACATGTATCCAGTCCCGGCTATGCGCCATACTTCGGTGCCGCCCACCTCGAATATAGATCCCTTCTGGGAGCGGGTGACGAGGCAGAAAAATTTCCGCCATAGCTCGATATGAGCCTCAAAGCCTAGAAACAGCTCACAAAGAGCAACGAAGCCCGCGATATGCAGGATGGAGCCTGGCGTCAGATTGTGTAGTTGGAGGCCATAATACTCTAGTAGACCTCTGAGGAAAGGGTGAATAGGAAATCCTACGCCTCTCGAAAGGAAGGAAACGAAGCACACCCGCTCCTCTTTAGAAGGATTGGGGAAATTCTCCGCCAGGGCTTCGCCGTCGATGGAAGTTAATCCAGCCCGAACGGAGATTAGATCCGCGGGAGGAAGGTATCCCTGTGTCTGAAGCTTGTTCAGATGGGCGTGGGATATCGAGAAACTTTCCCAGTCGCCTTTTTGAGGGCCGTTGGGGCGCGAGGAAGAGCTCGGAGCGCTGGCCATGTTTAGGCGATTTCCTATGGCGAGTTCTAAGGATTTCCGCGTGGTGTGGAATGGTATCTGAGATCTAATATCTTTAAATAAGCGTCGTTCCTGCATGGTCAAGGGGTTATTTGTAAAAATCACCTAGACTGTTCCCATTCATTTGACACGTGGAAGCCGAGGCGACGACAGTGAGGAATCAATTGAAAATGGTACTTAATGTGCAACCGGACTATCATCAATCCGAAGTACAACGGAGAACCCGCCTTGCAAAGCCAAAGACATAAAGCCGGATACTACATCGTCATTGAAGGCAAGTTCGGGCGCTACTGAGGGAGTCCTGGATTAAGGGGTCCTCGGATGGTCGGGCTATGTGACATGGGCCGAACTAATGGGTCGTGAAGATACAAGATAGAAGGCCTTCCCTCGTGTCCCGATGGGACTCTCCTTGGCGTGGATAGCAAGCTTGGCGGCTAGTCGTGTAGTTTCCTTTCTCTGTAGACAGACTTTGTACAACCCTGGCCCCTTTCGGTGTCTATATAAACCGGAGGGGTTAGTCCGTAGAGATCATCACAATCATATAGGCTAGACATCCAAGGTTTAGCCATTACGATCTCGAGGTAGATCGACTCTTGTAACCCATATACTCATCATAGTCAATCAAGCAGGGAGTAGGGTATTACCTCCGTTAAGAGGGCCCGAACCTGGGTAAACATCGTGTCCCCCGTCTCCTGTTACCTATGATCCTTAGACGCATAGTTTGGGACCCCATACCCGAGATCAGCCTATTTTGACACCAACACTCACGGCGAGGTTGATGGAGTGCTCAGATAGCTCGAGGGTGTGGGGGATCCGGTAAATCGGCGACGGCGATCGCCAGATAGAGGCGAGGAAGATGACGATGATGGAGGCTTCACAGGGCCTCCGGCCTCGTGGGTTCCGGCGTAGAGGTGTGTGGTAGCGAGGCAGAGCTCGTGGAGTAGCTGGCTGGTCGTGGGGAGGTTGGTGGCCGCGGTAGTCGGTGATGGTGGCGATGGGCGCGCTCGGGTGGGTGAGAGAGAGGGGTCCAGGCGAGGGGAGAGAGAGCACTGAGAGGGGGGAGGATCTGGGGGGTCTGGGCGTCTCACTAGTGTGGCTGGAAGAGCCGGGGCGTCGCGCTGGAGTAGGAGGTGGCGTCGTTGGCCGCGAGTGTGCATGCACGCAGCTGCTTCTCCTCCTAGTAGGAGGAAGAAGACGGTGTTGCCCCTGTGGGTTTGGCCAGGCAGGTAAGTCAGGTATGGCCCTTTCCTTTGTCTGTTTTATTTCTTCTGTTTTGTTTGCTTTTATTTATTTCTCTGCCACTATTTTGAAATCAAAACTAATTCAGAACCAGTGTCAAACTCCTCTCAAATATTTATGTGGCCATAATGGACCTAGCCAAATGCACATAATTAATTCCAGGCGGTTTTGAATTTATATTCTATTTAATATGAATATAAACCCAATTCAAATACCATATTTATTTAAATTTAGTGCCCAAAAAAATTCTTGAAAATGTTCATAAATTTTGGTTTGATATATAGTTCCTGCCAAAATTCCCAGAACTATTTTAAAGTTACTTTGGATTCTATGAATGTAATTTAAAGGGTTCTTGCCCTTCTTTTAAAATAATTTCTGAAGCTTTGGATATTCCTCAATTCAATTTCTTTAATTAAACACGATGCATGCTCACTGATGCAACTATTACACTCAGATATTCTAGGGTTGTGACAAAAAGATTCAATTGCAAGATCTAAAGATATACCTTCAAGCACTCACCTCCCCGGCAACGGCGCCAGAAAAGAGCTTGATGTCTACTACGCAACCTTCTTCTTGTAGACTCGTGTTGGGCCTCCAAGCGCAGAGTTTTGTAGGACAGTAGCAATTTTCCCTCAAGTGGATGACCTAAGGTTTATCAATCCGTGGGAGGCGTAGGATGAAGATGGTCTCTCTCAAACAACCTTGCAACCAAATAAAAAAGAGTCTCTTGTGTCCTCGACACACCCAATACAATGGTGAATTGTATAGGTGCACTAGTTCGGCGAAGAGATGGTGATACAAGTGTAATATGGGTAGTAGATATAGGTTTTTGTAATCTGAAAATATAAAAACAGCAAGGTAACTAGTAACAAAAGTGAGCAAAAGCGGTATTACAATGCTTGGAAACAAGGCCTAGGGTTCATACTTTCACTAGTGCAAAGCCTCTCAACAATGATAACATAATTAAATCATATGAAAATCCCTTAATGTGCGACAAAGAATCACTCCAAAGTTTCTACCAGAGAACGTAGGACGTAAACGTGCATCAACCCCTATGCATAGATTACCCCAATGTCACCTCGGGAATTTGTGAGTTGAGTGCCAAAACATACATCAAGTGAATCAATAGAACATCCCATTATCACCATAGATATCCCATCGCACGACATACATCAAGTATCCTCAAATCCAATACTCAATCCAACATAACGAAACCTCAAAGAGAAAGACTCAATTCATCCCAAGAAGGTAGAGGGGGAAGAACACCGTAAGATCCAACTATAGTAACAAAGCTCACGGTACATCAAGATCATGCCAAATTAAGAACACGAGAGAGAGAGAGAGAGAGATCAAACACATAGCTAATGGTACATACCCTTAGCCCCGAGGGTGAAGTACTCCCTCATTGTCATGGAGACCGCTTGGATGATGAAGATGGCCTCCAGTGATGATTTCCCCCTCTGGAGGGTGCCAGAATGGGCTCCTGATTAGTTTTTCGTGGCTACAAAGTTTTATGGCGGTGAAACTTCCGATCTAGGGTTCTTTTCGGGGGTTTCCGTATTTATAAGAATTTTTGGCGTTGAAAACAAGTCAGGGGTTCCCGAGGGGCCCACAAGCCCTCAGGGCACCCCCTAGGGCATGCCCTAGAGGCTCGTGGACTCCTCGGGACTCTTCTGGCCCAGCTCCGGTGCTTCGGGGGGGGGGGGGCTCTTTTGGTCCATAAAAATCACCGTAATTTTTTAGCTCATTCCAAGAACTTTTATTTCTGCACAAAAAACGACACCACGGTAGTTCTGCTGAAAACAACGTCAGTCTGGGCTAGTTCTTATAAAATCATACCAAAACCATAAAAAATTGTTGCAAACATGGCATGAATACTTCATAAATTATAGATACGTTGGAGACGTATCAAAAGACGTTTGGCGAACCTCAACAATGTGTCATATGCAACATTCCTTTTTCCTCATGATATATGTTGTTGAGCTCAAGGCAAGTACTTGTCACCCTTGTGGTAGCTCGAGCTCTCTTCGTGATATGGATGCCGAACAAGGTTAACTCTTAAACCAAATCACTCCAAAGTTTCTACCAGAGAACGTAGGACATAAACGTGCATCAACCCCTATGCATAGATTACCCCAATGTCACCTCGGGAATCCGTGAGTTGAGTTCCAAAACATACATCAAGTGTATCAATAGGCCATCCCATTATCACCACAGATATCCCATCGCACGACATACATCAAGTATCCTCAAATCCAATACTCAATCCAACATAACAAAACCTCAAAGAGAAAGACTCAATTCATCCCAAGAAGGTAGAGGGTGAAGAACACCATAAGATCCAACTATAGTAACAAAGCTCGCGGTACATCAAGATCATGCCGAATTAAGAACACGAGAGAGAGAGAGAGAGATCAAACACGTAGCTACTAGTACATACCCTTAGCCCCGAGGGTGAAGTACTCCCTCATCGTCATGGAGACCGTTGGGATGATGAAGATGGCCTCCAGTGATGATTTCCCCCTCCGGAGGGTGCCAGAATGGGCTCCTGATTAGTTTTTCGTGGCTACAAAGTTTTATGGCGGCGAAACTTCTGATCTAGGGTTCTTTTCGGGGGTTTTCGTATTTATAAGAATTTTTGGCGTTGAAAACAAGTCAGGGGTGCCCGAGGGGCCCACAAGCCCTCAGGGAACCCCCTAGGGCATGCCCTAGAGGCTCGTGGACTCCTCGGGACTCTTCGGGCCCAACTTCGGTGCTTCGGGGGGGGGTCTCTTTTGGTCCATAAAAACCACCATAAATTTTTAGCTCATTCTGAGAACTTTTATTTCTGCACAAAAAACGACACCACGGTAGTTCTGCTGAAAACAACGTCAGTCTGGGTTAGTTCTAATAAAATCATACCAAAACCATAAATAATTGTTGCAAACATGGCATGAATACTTCATAAATTATAGATACGTTGGAGACGTATCAAAAGACGTTTGACGAACCTCAACAATGTGTCATATCCAACATTCCTTTTTCCTCATGATATATGTTGTTGAGCTCAAGGCAAGTACTTGTCACCCTTGTGGTAGCTCGAGCTCTCTTCGTGATATGGATGCCGAACAAGGTTAACTCTTAAACCAAATCACTCCAAAGTTTCTACCAGAGAACGTAGGACGTAAACGTGCATCAAACCCTATGCATAGATTACCCCAATGTCACCTCGGGAATCCGTGAGTTGAGTTCCAAAACATACATCAAGTGTATCAATAGGCCATCCCATTATCACCATAGATATCCCATCACACAACATACATCAAGTATCCTCAAATCCAATACTCAATCCAACATAACGAAACCTCAAAGAGAAAGACTCAATTCATCCCAAGAAGGTAGAGGGGGAAGAACACCATAAGATCCAACTATGGTAACAAAGCTTGCGGTACATCAAGATCATGCCAAATTAAGAACATGAGAGAGAGAGCGAGAGAGAGAGAGAGATCAAACACATAGCTACTGGTACATACCCTTAGCCCCGAGGGTGAAGTACTCCCTCATTGTCATGGAGACCGTTGGGATGATGAAGATGGCCTCCAGTGATGATTTCCCCCTCCGGAGGGTGCCGGAATGGGCTCCCGATTAGTTTTTCATGGCTACAAAGTATTACGGCGGCAAAACTTCCGATCTAGGGTTCTTTTCGGGGGTTTCCGTATTTATAAGAATTTTTGGCATTGAAAACAAGTCACGGGGCGCCCGAGGGGCCCACAAGCCCTCAGGGCACCCCCTAGGGCATGCCCTAGAGGCTTGTGGACTCCTCGGGACTGTTCTGGCCCAGCTCCGGTGCTTCGGGGGGTCTCTTTTGGTCCATAAAAATCACCGTAAATTTTTAGCTCATTCCGAGAAATTTTATTTTTGCACAAAAAAACAACACCACGGTAGTTCTGCTGAAAACACCGTCAGTCCAGGTTAGTTCTAATAAAATCATACCAAAACCATAAAAATTTGTTGCAAACATGGCATGAATACTTCATAAATTATAGATACGTTGGAGACATATCAAAAGACGTTTGACGAACCTCAACAATGTGTCATATCCAACATTCCTTTTTCCTCATGATATATGTTGTTGAGCTCAAGGCAAGTACTTGTCACCCTCGTGGTAGCTCGAGCTCTCTCCGTGATATGGATGCCAAACAAGGTTAACTCTTAAACCAAGCAGTCACTTATAACCTACAAGTATAGGGGGTCTCAATAGTTTTCGAGGGTAGAGTATTCAACCCAAATTTATTGATTCGACACAAGGGGAGCCAAAGAATATTCGTGAGTATTAGCGGTTGAGTTGTCAATTGAACCACACTTGAAAGGCTTAATATCTGCAGCAAAGTAGTATGATAGTAATGGTAACGGTGGAAAAAGTAACACTAGCAGTTTTGTAGTGATTGTAACAGCAGCAACAATCAAAGTAACTTAGCCAGATCAATATGTGAAAAGCTCGTGGGCACTGGATCGGCGATGGATAATTGTGTTGGATAATATTCATCATGTGGCTGTCATAACCTAGGGAGACACAGAACTAGCTCCAATTCATCAATATAATGTAGGCATGTATTCCATATATAGTCATACGTGCTTATGCAAAAGAACTTGCATGACATGTTTTGTCCTACCCTCCCGTGGCAGCGGGGTCCATAAGGAAACTAAGGGATATTAAGGCCTCCTTTTAATAGAGAACCGGAACAAAGCATTAGCACTTAGTGAATACATGAACTCCTCAAACTACATTAATCACCGGAAAGAATCCCAATTATTGTCACCATGGGGTATGCGGATCATAACACATAATAGATGTCTACAACTTGCAAGATAGGATCAAGAACTCACATATATTCATGAAAACATAATAGGTTCAGATCTGAAATCATGGCACTTGATGTCTACTACACAACCTTCTTCTTGTAGACTCGTGTTGGGCCTCCAAGCGCAGAGTTCTGTAGGACAGTAGCAAATTTCCCTCAAGTGGATGAACTAAGGTTTATCAATCCGTGGGAGGTGTAGGATGAAGATAGTCTCTCTCAAACAACCCTGCAACCAAATAATAAAGAGTCTCTTGTGTCCTCAACACACCCAGTACAATGGTAAATTGTATAGGTGCACTAGTTCGGCGAAGAGATGGTGATACAAGTGTAATATGGATGATAGATATAGGTTTTTGTAAACTGAAAATACAAAAACAGCAAGGTAACAAGTGGTAAAAGTGAGCGTAAACGGTATTGCAATGATAGGAAACAAGGCCTAGGGTTCAGACTTTCGCTAGTGCAAGTCCTCTCAACAATAATAACATAATAGGATCATATAACTATCCCTCAACATGCAACAAAGAGTCACTCCAAAGTCGCTAATAGCAGAGAACAAACAAAGAGATTATGGTAGGGTACGAAACCAACAAAGAGCGACGGGATGATGAAGATGGCCACCGGTGATGGTTCCCCCTCTGGCAGGGTGCCGGAACGGGCTCCCGATTGGTTTTTCGTGGCTACAGAGGCTTGCAGCGGTGGAACTCCCGATATAGGTTTATTTCCAGGGGTTTCTATACTTTATAGGAATTTTTGGCGTCGGGAACAAGTTAGGGGGGGTCCACGAGGCGACAACAAGACAAGGGGGCGCGCCCTAGGGGGGGTCACGCCCTCCATCCATGTGGATGCCTTGTGGCTCTTCTGGACCAACTCTTTTTCTTCCGGGGCTTCTTCTGGTCCATAAAAAATCATGGTAAATTTTCAGCACATTTGGACTCTGTTTGATATTCCTTTTCTACGAAACTCAAAAACAAGGAAAAAACAGAAACTGACACTAGGCTCTAGGTTAATAGGTTAGTCCCAAAAATCATAAAAAATAACATATAAATGCATATAAACATCCAAGATAGATAATATAATAGCATGGAACAATAAAAAATTATAGATACCTTGGAGATGTGTCAGCACTCGGGCCCTAGTGACAAGCATTAAGCATAGCAAAGTCATAGCAACATCAATCTCAGAACATAGTGGATACTAGGGATCAAGCCCTAACAAAACTAACTCAATTACATGATAAATCTCATCCGACCCATCACCATCCAGCAAGCCTATGATGGAATTACTCACTCCCGGCGGTGAGCATCATGAAATTGGTGATGGAGGAGGGTTGATAATGTCGATGGCGACGGATTCCACCCTCTAGAGCCCCAAATGGACTCCAGATCAGCCCTCACGATGAAGAACATGAGGTGGCATTGGCTCCGTATCATAAAACACGATGAATCCTTCTATCTGTTTTTTTCCTCCACGAATAGGTATATATGGAGTTGGAGTTAGGGTTGTAGACGGTCCAGGGGGCCGACAAGCCTGCAGGGTGCACCCTGGGGGGTAGGCGTGCCCTCAGGGCTTGTGCCCCCTAGGCGGCCCCCTCTGGTATCTTTTTCTGCCCGTATTTTTTATATATTCCAGAAATATTCTCCGTAAATTTTTAGGTCAATCCGAGAACTTTGATTTCTACAGAAAAATAACACCATGGCCATTCTGCTGAAAACAGTGTCAGTCCGGATTAGTTCCGTTCAAATCATGCAAATTAGAGTCCAAAACAAGGGCAAAAGAGTTTGGAAAATTAGATACGATGGAGACGTATCAACTCCCCCAAGCTTAACCCATTGCTTGCCCTCAAGCAATTCAGTCGACAAACTGAAAGTGACAAAGAAAAACTTTTACAAACTCTATTTGATCGTGTTGTTGCAAATATGTCTAACCATTGTTCAGGTTTTTAGCAAGGATTATGAACTAACCATATTCACAATAACACTTAGGTCTTACATTTACTCATATCAATGACATAATCAACTAGCGAGCAATAATAAAATATCTCGGATGACAACACTTTTTCAAAACAATCATGATATAATATGACAAAATGGTATCTTCCTAGCCCTTTCTGAGACCGCAAAACATAAATGCAGAGCACCTCTGAAGTTCAAGTACTGACTAGGTATTAATCATATTATAATTCATGGCAAAAGAGATCCAGTCACACTCATACTCAACATCGAGTAAAAACAAAACATATAAATGACAGTGGTGCTCTCCAGCTGGTGCTTTAATAAGTGGATGATGACTCAACAATAAAATTAAATAGATAGGCCCTTCACAGAGGGAAGCAGGGATTTGCAAAGGTGCCAGAGCTCGAAGCTTTCAAAATAGAGATGAATATAATTTTGAGCGGTATGCTTTCATTGTCAACATAACAACCAATAGATCTCACTATCTTCCATGCTAGACACATTACAGGCGGTTCCCAAACAAAATGGTAAAGTTTTACTCCCCCTCCACCAACAAACACACTCCATGGCTAGCCGAATCCATGGGTACCGCCCATACCAACAACAGTCCTGGGGGAGTTTTGTTTCATTATTATATTTTTGATTTTAATTTTGATCATGGAATTGGGCATCCCAATTACCAGACACTCTCTCGTGAATGACAAGTGAATAAACACTCATCGTGAGAATAACCCACTGAAGGAAATATGCCCTAGAGGCAATAATAAAGTTGTAATTTATATTTCCTTATATCATGATAAATGTTTATTATTCATGCTAGAATTGTATTAACCGAAAACTTAGTACATGTGTGAATACATAGACAAATAGAGTGTCACTAGTATGCCTCTACTTGACTAGCTCGTTGAATCAAAGATGGTAAGTTTCGTAGCCATAGACATGAGTTGTCATTTGATTAATGGGATCACATCATTAGAGAATGATGTGATTGACTTGACCCATCCATTAGCTTAGCATGATGATCGTTTAGTTTGTTGCTATTGCTTTCTTCATGACTTATACATGTTCCTATGACTATGAGATTATGCAACTCCCGAATACTGGAGGAACACTCACTGTGCTATCAAACGTCACAACGTAACTGGGTGATTATAAAGATGCTCTACAGGTGTCTCGTTTGTTGAGTTGGCATAGATCGAGATTAGGATTTGTCACTCCGATTGTCGGAGAGGTATCCCCGGGCCCTCTCGGTAATGCACATCACTATAAGCCTTGCAAGCAATGTGACTAATGAGTTAGGTATGAGATAATTCATTATGGAACGAGTAAAGAGACTTGCCGGTAACGAGATTGAACTAGGTATTGAGATACCGACGATCGAATCTCGGGCAAGTAACATACCGATGACAAAGGGAACAACGTATGTTGTTATCCGGTTTCACCGATAAAGATCTTCGTAGAATATGTAGGAGCCAATATGAGCATCTAGGTTCCGCTATTGGTTATTGACCGGAGAAGTGTCTCGGTCATGTCTACATAGTTCTCGAACCCGTAGGGTACACACACTTAACGTTCGATGATGATCCGTATTATGAGTTTATGTGTTTTATGTACCGAAGGTAGTTCAGAATCCCGGATGTGATCACAGACATGACGAGGAGTCTCAAAATGGTCGAGACATAAAGATTGATATATTGGACGACTATATTCGGACACCGAAAATGTTCCAGAGAAGTTTCGGATAAAACGGGAGTGCCGGAGGGTTACCGGAACCCCCCGGGGGAACTAATGGGCCACATGGGCCTTAGTGGAGAGAGAGGGGCGGCTAGGGCAGGCCGCGTGCCCCCTCCCCCTTGGGTATGAATTGGACTAGGGAAGGGGGGCGGCGCCCCCCTTTTCCTTCTCCCTCTCTTCCTCTCCTTCCTTCCCCCTCTCTTCCCTTGTTGGAAACCTACTAGGAATAGGATTCCTAGTAGGAATCCCTATTGGGGGCGCACCCTAGGGGCTGGCCAGCCTCCCCCTTGCTCCTTTATATATGGGGGCAGGGGGCACCCTAGAACACACAAGTTGATAATTGTCTTAGCCGTGTGCGATGCCCCTCCACAGATTTCCACCTCGGTCATATCATTGTAGTGCTTAGGCGAAGCCCTGCGTTGGTAACTTCATCATCACCTTCATCACGCTGTCGTGCTGACGAAACTCTCCGTCGGCCTCAGCTGGATCAAGAGTACAAGGGACGTCACCGAGTTGAACGTGTGCAGATCGTGGAGGTGTCGTGCGTTCGGTACTTGATCGATTGGATCGCGAAGACGTTTGACTACATCAACCGTGTTACTTAACGCTTCCTCTTTCGGTTTATGAGGGTACGTGGACACACTCTCCTGCTCGTTGCTATGCATCACATAGATAGATCTTGCGTGATCGTAGATTTTTTTTGAAATACTGCGTTCCCCAACAGTGGCATCCGAGCCAGGTCTATGCATAGATGTTATATGCACCACGAGTAGAAACAAAGAGTTGTGGGCGATAATAGTCATACTGCTTACCAGCATGTCATACTTTGATTCAGCGGTATTGTTGGATAAAGCGCCCCGGACCGACATTACGCTTACGCTTACGCGAGACTAGTTCTACCGACGTGCTTTGCACACAGGTGGCTGGCGGGTGTCAGTTTCTCCAACTTTAGTTGAATCGAGTGTGACTATGCCCGGTCCTTGTTGAAGGTTAAAAACAGCACACTTGACGAAAAATCGTTGTGATTTTGATGCATAGGTAAGAACTTAACAAAGTAGAGGACGTCTAACTTTTTTTTGCAGGGCATGTTGTGATGTGATATGGTGAAGACATGATGCTAAATTTTATTGTATGAGATGATCATGTTTATTAACAGAGTTATCGGCAACTGGCAGGAGCCATATGGCTGCCGCTTTATTATATGGAATGCAATCGCCCTGTAATTGTTTTTGCTTTATCACTAAGCGGTAGCGATAATCGTAGAAGCAATAGTTGGCGAGACGACAAACGGTGCTATAATGGAGATCAAGGTGTCGCGCCAGTGACGATGGTGATCATGACGGTGCTTTGGAGATGGACATCAAAGGCACAAGATGATGATGGCCATATCATATCACTTATATTGATTGCATGTGATGTTTATCCTTTATGCATCTTATTTTGCTTAGTTCGACGGTAGCATAATAAGATGATCTCTCAGTAAATTTCAAGGTACAAGTGTTCTCTGTGAGTATGCACCATTATGAAAGTTCGTCGTGCCGAGACACCACGTGATGATCGGGTGTGATAAGCTCTACGTTCACATACAACGGGTGCAAGCCAGTTTTGCACACGCAGAATACTCGGGTTAAACTTGACGAGCCTAGCATATGCAGATATGGCCTCGGAACGCTGAGACCAAAAGGTCGAGCGTGAATCATATAGTAGATATGATTAACATAGTGATGTTCACCATTGAAAACTACTACATCTCACATGATGATCGAACATGGTTTAGTTGATTTGGATCACGTGATCACTTAGATGATTAGAGGGATGTATATCTAAGTGGGAGTTCTTAAGTAATATGATTAATTGAACTTTAATTTATCATGAACTTAGGACCTGATAGTATTTTGCATGTCTATGTCGTTGTAGATCAATGGCCCATGCTACTGTTCCTTTGAGTTTGTGACAGCCTGGTTTTTGCCCTCTCTTATCTGCTTGAATTTTCATTTGAAAATTTTCTGGAACTTAGAATTCTTGAATCTTTTCATATGGACTTAAACACTTGGGCATACTTGGCTTTCACCCAAGTGCTTCACTTCCCTCCTATATCATCATTTCACTTCTGATCCACCCCAAAATAATCTTTGGAATATTTTTATTAAATGAAAAATATTCATTTTCTCTCAAAAAACCCTAAGCCAGATCTGTTTGCTTCAAAGCAACCACAATTTTTATGACTCGGAAAAATCTGAGATAATTCATAAATATTCCGTGAACCCTAGGGCACCTTCCTGAGCAAAAATATTTCATCACTTTTTGGATTATTATTGCTACAAAAAACCTTTTCTGTTCTGGACAGAAATGGTGGTTTCTACAACAACTACCATTTTACTTGCTCCAATTGACCTGAACTTTCTTGTGAGTCTTTACCTTAGTAACTTATAACTAGCCTCCAAAGCACAGCCTCAATCTCCCAGCCATTTGACCACAGTAACTACTCAAAGTTACTGGTCAGAAACTTACCTGGCTGGTAAAATCCTCTCTAATGCACCTGGATCCAAACCAAACCATGGTAAACTTCAAAACCACCACGAACAACATGCCAGACATGACTTTTGGATGAAGGCTGGCCTGAGGAGAGAGTTCGCACGGTGACCACGCGTGTCCATGATGCCAGGCATGCGTGTCGACGCGCTCTGGGTGCCGTCGAACGCTCTGTTCGCGCGTGCTCGCTTCCCTCGCCTGCCCGAGCATACCAAACCGCGCCACCATCATCGTCTCGACGTCTTTAACTCCTCCCTGGCGCTCGCCGATGCCGGAGCTCGCCGCAACGAGCACGGGCATGGTCCGGCCAATGCCATAGCACGCTCCGCACTGTGCTCGTCGCCTTCCTCTTGATCCTATGCTCGTCTCCGTCCGCCCACAGTGGCCGCATGACCTCCGTCGCCTTCTCCCCCTCTCACAGACGCCACTCGTCGCCGGGCGCCGTGGACAGGTGTCCACCGGCGGAGCCCGAAGCCCCCCTCGCTGCTCGCCTATAAATAAGGCCACCCCCAGTCTCCTCGAGCCCCATCTAGCACTCCCACACACTCCATGACTGCGTAGGAAGCCGTAGCCCGGCCGGGCAGGCCTCGGGCTGCCGCCCCTGAGGTCGAGCTCGCCGGCGATCCCCTCTGGACGCCGCGGGAGCTCTAGCCCCTCCCAGGCCAGGGCAACCCCTCCAGGGCTTCCACCTCTCTCTGGTGAGGCCATCTCGCCCGCTTGGAGCCCCTGCAGTGGCCTCCGTTCGCCGTCTTCCTCAACTCCGACAACCTCCAGAATATGAGATTTTTTTTCATCATATGATGCATGTGTTGTTTTGCATTTCATGGCATGCTATGACACCGGTCATTTTTAGTTTAAAGTTGAACCTGAATATAACTCAACTTGAATATACCGTTGACTGGGTCATGGTGCCACTGAATCGAGGTTCTTTCCAGTGCAACCACATTTGCCTTTGTGGGAAGGCCTTGATTCGGTCCATTGACATGGACTCTGGTCGGTGCCTCCAACTAGGGAAGGTTATGCCGTGCTTGCCCAGGCCCGGTAAGCAGGCATAATCTTGTGTGCGCGTTGATGAGGTCATGGTACCGAGTCCCCGAGTGGGAGTGTTTTGACCCCGACGGTGGTTGGGGTGTCTTTGCTAGACACGGGGCCACCCAGGACCAGCCCGTTGGGGATTTGGGTCGGAGTGGCCGGGAGAGTGCTGTGGCAATGGAAGGGTTTTGTCGGCATGTTGTTGGTCCACCCGAATGGGAGTGCGAGGCCATGGGTTCCGTGGTGTGGGTACAGTGTGCTACCTCTGCAGAGTGTGTAATCTATCGATAGCCGAGTCCACGGTCACGAACACCTCGTAGTAGGTCCCACCATGAGTCAATGTTTAACAAAAAATTCACACTAAGCTATGAACTTTGCATTGTTGATGGATGGCAGAAAAGCCATCGAGGCATTTAGGACCAAATGATGGTCGTGGTTGTGATCGCCGTAAGGATCACGAGTTGTTCTTGAGAAAGACCACTTTGGTGGTGTGTTTGTGATCCAGAGATGATCACAGTTGGCAAGCTGTCCTGAGGGACGTTCAAGCATGATCACAGCATGTTGACATATAGTGTTGCATTATTAATAATTGGTTAAATATCATGATATTGTTGGTCATTATGATTATGCCTGTTATGAGCTTGCAAGTACATTCAATGTACTGACCTAGCGTGTCATGCCAGATTTCAGGAAAGTATCGTTGGAGAGGAGCGCTGTTTGAGTCTAGATCGTGTCCACATCAGTGTCCCTGTGATATGGAGCTTCCGCCACGACGTTATTCCGCTGCCACGTAGTTGTTCGGATCGAGGCCCCTTTATGTTTACTAAATAATGTACATATTGTTCAGCCGCACCAAGTGTGCCGCTTGGCCTCGACAGCTGTTGTAATGTAAACTCTGTTCCGCTAGCATCAATAAAGCGGTTGTTTTTTTGTACCAAGATCTTGTGTGTTGCTAGAAGACATGGTCTCTGGGCTGGCAATGCATGGTAAACCGGTCGCTCTGAGCCAGGGTGCCACAATGCTTGGTATCAGAGCTACACTGACTGTAGGTCATGCTAGACTGCGACGCGTTAACTGGACGTTAGATACGAGTTTAAGTTGAGTGCCGATAGTAATTTGTGTTGATTGTTGCGTTGCATGCATTCGGTTTATATATAGTATTTTTATGCTAACCTGCTAATGGTTGTGGGTGTAGATGGCTCCGGTGCCGTATCCGTGCTAGTTGCAGCTGATGCCGTACACGTCACCGCACCTCCTTCGCAACGTGTGGCATCGGCT